>NC_143571.1:76054393-76357424 GCF_054136105.1 Typopeltis vanoorti
GTTATCATCTCATAAGACAAATCGAGAAAGATTACCAATATGGCGGTTTAAAGTACGTTCATCAAAGAATTTAATTGCGTTCCCAATCTGACAGTTCACATTTGTAACAGGAGGTAGGGAGGAAAGAGGCGATTAGCAAAATCTCGCCGAGCGAAGGGTTGCGCGGTGTCCATATCTTGGTCGTGCGCAGAGAAACTGGAGATGTAGGTATAGAGTGCCAAGGTCGGCACATCGATCGTCCGGGCACGTGCACAAAGCGCGCGTTTGCAGCAAGTCTTTACTGCCGCAATGAAGAAGCCCCTTTTTTTTTTCTTTTTATTTATTTATTTGTTGACTCAGTGAATTCTTCGTAGTTCGCTGCTTTGATCGTGAAATGTTGTCCGATGATGACGTCATGCCTTGTGTGCCACATCTTTTGCATTTACGATGTTCACCCCCCTGAGGTTTCACGCAGATTTCGCTTTCTCACCCTTTCGTACCCACTCAATGAAAACTGCTATCAAATTATGTTTGGTAGCATCGAGGTGTGTAACTGGAAAGTGAAAATATGGTAATTATTTCTCCTCAGTTTTTTTTTTTCTTTTTCCCATATGGTTCGCGAAATACGGTTTGTCCATTTATGGTTCATGAGAATCAGTTTTCTTACGTGAAAATATATGAAATTATTCAGCATTTGTCTGTTTGTTACCGGCTCAATTTTATTTATTACTGGATTATTGTTATTTATATTGTTAATCCTTCCTATAAAGCTATTTGTTTACTAAATATGTTTGTATAATTTCCAGGGATGGAAAACTTTGCATACAAGTGATGGATATTTTTGGTATTTGACTATTTTCGTCAATATCCGTCGTCTGTTTGGCCATCATTTTGAGTGTCCCGGTGTATTTCGGATATGTGTAGGCAATATCACTAAACCGGCTTCGTCATGAATGGAGTGACCTTTATAAGGTGAGCTGATTTTATCTACTTTAACACTGTATGACATTCATAATTTCCCTAGATTTGAACTTCTATTTCAAGGGACGATAGATGCACATAATTATTTAGATTAGGTGTTAGCATTTAAATCGGTTTAAAAAAGATATCGAAACATTAATGAAGTATTTTAATGTCAAAGTAATGAAAGCAATCTTGGCGAAAAGTGTAGCCTTTATAATTTTTCACCTCCTCCCTTTGTTGTATTTTGTTCAGAGATAAGTTTAACGGTTATAATTGCAAAGACCTGTCACTTTTGTAGATGTCGTAATTCATATTGGAATAGAGGTCGAAATGAAACGTCTGATGACCTTCCTTGTATCTTCTAATAAATGTAAAGTAAGTTATTTGTCTTCTGATAATCTTATCTGTAGTCGATTGTTTATTTGAAGGTTTTTTTTTGTACTTCGTTCTCTTTGTTCTTTAAAAAGTGTTCTTTGAAGCTATTACAAACTCGAATGAAAAAAATAAAAAGAAAGATTTAAAATTGATGATGAATAGGATAAACATTTCGGATGCTGATTTTAAATTATAAGTTTGTTTGTTTGGAGTAAAATAAACATTTGAATTTTCTGTACTCTTTTCACAGTCAGGGTTCTAAATAATTCGACAGTAATGCTGTTTAGAAACGACTTTTGGAGGGGAATTTTCCTTTAGACACTGTTCGTTTAATCAAAATATTTTTCTGTGTTTTTCATTCTGTTTCATAATCGGTCTTCTTAAAGTCGTACGATTTCTCCTTTCTCTCTGCTCTTGGTTTTTATCAGGCGATTACGATTGTGTATTGTATATTGCAACAATTTGTAATGTTCGCTTAGCCTGAGACTTTACTTCCACTCTACTAGCAGGCATGAGGTGGTGTGGAAAAAAGCGTCATTGTATGGTCTTTAGAGCAGGATTTCTGAATGATCTAAACCCTTAATCCACTCATGGCACTAAAATATGCTAGAGAAATTGACTGAAGAAATCTAGCAGTTGAAAGTATAAGCTTTAAGCAGAGAACAAATGGATTTTTGAATGTTGTAAATTGCGAATAGAAACAAACCAGTTTTTTCCCCATGAACATGAAATTTAAAGCGATATATTTGAAATTTCATAAAAAAAAGAAAAGTGAAGTGTAGGCGTAAGCTATTTCGTAGAAATAAAGTGAAAAAAAAGTCATTTGAAGTTTATCTGACTATATGTTAAGTTTATGACTCTTGCCTTCAATTTTAGTACCTCAAACATTAATTATATGGCAACCGTCATGAGATCTCTTCAAATACCGAAGTAGAATTTAAGTCCAAGACATTTCTCGATCTGCAAATTAAATACCAGTAGAACGGAGATCAACATATGGTTATGCTTTGGTTCAGTACAAATACAACCCACATGCATTATTAATATTCTGATTAGTTACGAGACATTTTGCTATCTTCAAAAAATAGCTGCCATCATAAATTTAGCGATATTTGTCTATTGTATGACTTACAAAACTTTTTTTTTGAAAATAATAGCAAGTTTTCTCCAATTCAAAAGGAAAAAACATCATGTTTTAAGTATAATAATTATAATTATATTATTACGTATATAAATATACAAATATTTATTTTATTCTGCTTCATTCATAACAAAATAATCCAAAAATACAGTAATAGCCAGGCAGGCACGTAGTTCACATAATGAACGTATGGTAGCGCTCTCTTACAAGCGATCAGTAGAAGAGCAAAATATATAAATATTGAATGATTGTTATTATATGAAAATATTTCAGTAAGCGAAATTAATTATAAAAAACGATTCCTTAGTGATTACTTTGGCTTTCTGCATAGAGTAACCGTATATTGCATAATAAATTTGTATTCCTGCATGCTTTAACTAATCGGTTAGTCAAAACTTATATTTTCACACAAATGTATGCAGTTTTGTGATATATTTATGATATTTACACACGAAACTTTGCTAATGATCAAAAATCGTACTAATCAATGTATTTACCTTGCAAGCTGTTGCCAACTAACATATTGATCCTGGATCCCCTTCGTTTTCTGCATACTTTGCAGATATTAGAATATACCTTAGGAATTTTTTGCACTCGCGAATAATTATCCTGTTTATCTGCGCACAAATTGTTATTGTAGAAAGCAAAATATTCGGATTTTATTTCAGCCTTCTGTCTACATTGCTTGTGTACTACTTCACTGCGACAGAGCTGAATTTTGGCACGCGATGGCAGTGGTGACATCTGGCGTATAACGCTTGTACTAGTGCTACATACCACAGATTATAGGAAATCTTATGAGAAGTTTATCTACTTGAAGCTTGAATGAAATAGTTGATATAATTAAAGCATTTATTTTTTTCTGGATGGTTTACCCTGAATGGGAATGTTTCATACACTTCTGATGAAATGTATTTTATGCCAAGAGTTTGTTTTGTTATAATGGTTCAAGTTAGGTTTAAAAACTATGAAACACATTATAATGGAATTGAATTCTTCCGTATTCAGTATTTTTGAAACATTGTTGCATCGCCATTAGAGGAAATAAAAGACGAATGGGTTTTATATCGATTTTAACAGCTGTTCAGTGTTGTTTGATTTGCAATAGATGGCTAGATACATCAGTTCGATTGCTCCTGGTTTCTCCAGTACTAGTAACTGCTGCCATCTGGAGGGGAACTTGGGCTCCCCTCATTCAGCATGATCCTTAAAATTACAGAAATATATGATTGAAATATATATATCCTTGCAGAAAATGTAGAATACACAACTCCAGTTTCAATTGTATATATGCTTAAGAGTACAGCAATAACGAAAATATTTAGCTCTAGATATCGCTGATCGCAGCTCGTACACAATAGAAATGCCAATAATTAGCCCGTGTTATTGCAGGGAAAAAAAGTCAAGCAGCGCTTTAGAAGAGTGAAAACTATTGCATTTGATTGTATCTGATGCCCTAGTTATTAGGAGCCCCCAATTTGTTGGTCTGGCTCTTAAAATTAAGAAGGGTATTTTATAATTTTTACTTATATCACTTGTGTATGCTTATTATTTAGCATTAATAGCAACATTATATTGGTGGAGCACCCCCACTGTGTTGTCAAGGCTCAAACTGCTGATTTTTCCTCGTATATTTAGATCGCAGCGTACAAGTTAGAGGAAAACATGCAGAGTAAGGGCTTACCTTGAGTGAAATGTATGTGAAAAGAAGTCGTTGATGGCAAGTTAAGGAGAAAGGGAGTCGAGATATAAATGGGGAGGGGTTAGTACAAGATAAAGTATAGTTGTTGGATGATACAGGTTTCCTAACAAGGTGGAGATGTTTTCGTGGTCTGAACATTATTAGAATACTAGGGACGAACTGTATTGCAATGTGGTGTTTTTGGGATAGTGGTGATGATGATGAAGCCGTATCACAGCCGCCGCCACCCAATGATGACCGATCTTTAATGCTGACTGCAGTTACAAGTTGTTGCACTTTTCCTCATTCTCTGTTATTATACCGTTATTACTTACATATGCTTTATATTCTGCCATAGCTTGTCTATCAGTTTCGACAAGAACATTTAAAACTTAATTTTAGTAAATGTTGTGCAGGTTAGACTTTTCAGAAATTTTCCTTATATATTTTTCTTGCATAATCATTTTTTCCTTCTTCCTACTACAATTGGAAATACATTTTTGACAGTACATCTCTCTTTCTCTTCACTACCCAAATTTACAAGAAAAAGTTTGAAAAATGCTAAATATGGATCTATGGGACAAATCAAGACTTTAGTTTTAAAAAAGAGATTGAGACGTTGGGGAGTAAGAACAAGTGAGAGGACTCATTAGGTTTTCTAACATTTTTTATTGATATAATTAAAACAGCAATAAAGACAATAGATGTTGCATTTTTGTTAGTTATTTAATTAAAACTGCACATTATTTTTCTGTGATCTCTTCTCGTCAAGAGATCTGAGCAAACTTGCAGGATTTCACTTTTTTAAAAGATCTCTGTATTCTCAGCATGTAGGATTACATCCACAAAACAATTCAACTTAACAATTTTATTATTATTTAAATCTTGCACTGAAATAATAATAAAAAATGACATCTTCCCAAGTTACTGTCTGATTTTGAGTGCGGACAGTAATAAGAGAAGAAAATAATAAGAGGAATGGTACCAACGAGAGATCCCTGACGAATGCCATAAGTTTATGTGCTGTTCAAATTCTCCAAAATCAACTCTGCTGCTTACTAACTTCCTCTGGAAACGGCAGCCTGACTAACCTTTTATTGATCCATTTTCAAGAATCTGTGAACGAAATTCCTTGAAATATAGAAATCTCTCTCTCTCTCTCTCTCTCTGCCACATGCGAATTGAAAAGGGCAACCGAGGCCTGTGGCATATAAACCGCGAACAAATTTGCGCTCACGCCAAAGATATTTTCACCCTTGCGAAATATGGCAGACAGATTCATAGCTGCCACCTGCACTCCCTCTAAAATTAGCTGCCGTCGGGTGCCGACCAGTGGGATGGATGGGATTCTTATAAGTGGATGTTGCATAACGTATTACCAACCAAAAATGTACTAGTGCATTGGTGTTTTTAGATGAACATTCAGTTATCCTAAAAAGACATTTTCTCAGTTATTAAGAAAATAATAACGTTTTTTTAATCTTTAATACTATTATTTCGAATATTAAAAAAGCACATTTTCTTGAATTTATTTGACACCATTTAACATTTCAAATTACTTCCCTGAAGTTGCCGATTCTTGCATTAGGAAGACGATAGTTAACAAAATGTATATCAGCTTAATAATCACAAAAATTAGTAGTTTTACTTTGTCAGTGTTATGCAAATTTATTACAAAAATTACAGAAGCTTAGTAAGAGAAAAGTATTTATCTTAATGGTGGTGCCGACTTCCTGATCTAGCTGTAGGTCTACGAAATAAATTTACAATTTATTTCGTAGACCTACAGCTATTGAAAAGATATGTTAGCTAAATGAGCCTGCTTAAACTGGGAGGATCCAATGGATCCCCCAGTTTAAGCGGGCTTGACCAGGGTTATAACGATCCCTGCACAAAATGTAGTATCTGTGGTTTACTTTGGAAGTTTTTTTTATTTATTTAATTTAATACTAAACACATTTGAGTAGTACACGTAGTACTCAACTGAGTTCAGTATTAATTGAGTACTTTTCTTTTTTCATGAAAAATCGTCATTTTCGCTCATTTGAGTGAATCATCTGTCATAATTTGGGATGTTAATAAATCTTTTCATGTGAGTTATACAGATCTTCAGTACTTAGTTGCAGCTGGTTCTAAGGAAGATGTTATGTCTCTGAACTATGTTTAATTCCCAGGGTGGGTTTGTCTGTCTTACCACAGGAAAAAAAAATTAAGTTTCCCTCTAAGAAAATTCTAGTTGATATTACCATCTCAGGTCACTTAGCTCGGCCATCGTTGGAAGATCTGAGAAGTTCCTTTCTGTATAAAGATTATCGAATGCCTAAAGTTCGAATCCAGAGATGGAAGGATGTACTATCAAAGGATGGAACTCTATGATTAGAATTACGCAGAAAACATATCCAATAACGCATCTTCATTTGACAACCTGTTATTGGTGTTCCTTCATCCAACAAGGAATTCAAATTGACGTTTTTCTAACCAAAGTGTGCTGTTGTTCTTCGGACCGCATTCGTAGTGCATACGTCACAATACAATGATCAAGTTTAATAGATATCAAGACACTTCCATTTCTTAAGAGCATTCTTCTTGGTTTAGAAACTCTCAAATAATCTTTTCATATGCATCGGTCTGTCAGGTTTTCACCTGACGATCTCTTGACTCAAACTGTCTGTCTTCGTTCTCATATGTTTGCACGATGCGTGGGAAGGATAGCATTGTGAGATATCCTGTTCTAAGTTTAAGAATGCTCATCTTATTGTGTGTAACGCTCCAGAAGAAATTTATACGATGAGAGATCAGTAAGTAAAATGACTCTGATTCTTCTATCAAACTCAATTTCCGCATGAATATGCATCCCTCACGTAATTTCCACAACCGAAAGTTTTTCTGCCAGTTTTGGAATCAATTTTGTCACTTCCTTCAGTAGTTCGCTCTTTTCTCTTTATTCTACTTTTAATAATGGGTTGGAAAGATCCTTTTATAAAGCCTTTTCAACTGAAATGCCTTTCTCATACTGAGATTGTAGGATTTTTCTCCCGTTCATTTGGTTTTTCTCCAAGTAGGCAAACCGATCTGTGAATAAACACACTATACACATCTACAAATACCATGCCCCTCCTTTAGAGAAAACAGAGGGATAGCAAGCTGAGGTGAGTCCCTTCTGACCAGGGACTCACCTCATCCTGGATAGAAGAGAAGATACAGCGCCATTGCTATCCTCTTTATGAAATGTTACAGTTGTTTTACCATGGATATTGAAGATTTTTTTAAGAAATTAATTTCATCATCTTGAAATATACCAGATCTGATTGAAAAGTAACCAAATATGTTTATATACAACTCTTATGTTGGAACACTTGTCCATATCAGTCGTATAATAAAATCACCTGGATTAAGTTTGTTTTATAGCAGCGAGTAGCGTTTCATCAAAAGATGGATGGTACATCTTTGAACAAAAAAGCGAACATTCATTTATCATCATTGGAATTGTCTATAAAGAATTATCTCTATAAAGAATTATTTCTGCACAGATAAATGGTTACTCTATTTTCAAGATTTGAAACCGTTATTCCAACGCACTCGTTGAGAATGACTGATTCTTTGACCGGACAAGTGCATTTTGTATCATAAAAAATGTGCCGTCTCATAACGCTGTTCTTATAAGTCAATTTTTCACAGAAAAACGAATATCAGAACGAACCATTCGGAACAGTTCGTATACTTGCCAGATCGCAAGAGATTGCATACCGTTTCTTACTTGTATTTGTGAAAAATAAGACCTGCTATCGACTTCGCTCACACTATCTTCAGGCGTACTTGACTTCAATAAAAGTGATACAGAAAGAGAGTCTGCCATAATTTAAAAACAATAGATTCTTGCTAGAACGTGGCAGTTTGTAGCGAGGTATCCTTCGAGTAACTTGTGGTCAACTCAGCTACTCTCATTATACAAATAGCCAGCCGTGAACGTGATTTACGATGGATGGAAATAAGAATACAGTTTCTTGTCAAGTATAATATTTTAAGGCTGTTACTTTTCAGTTCTTGTTCCATACAACGTTTTTCATTCTCTCAAAACAAATATTATCAGGATCTTATTTTGAAACTACTACAGACAGACAAAGAAAATTAAAAAAAATTTTTATCACTGGAACTGTCTATGAAGACATACTTCTGTGTGGTAAATAGATATTTAATCTTCAAGATTTGAAACCGTTCAATTCTATTTTCTACTTTTGAATTCCATTTTCAAAATTTGAAACCTTCGTATTCTAGCTTCTACCATTGAAATTGAATTCTACCTTTAAGATATTAAGCAAACTTTATTTTTGAAAGGGCGGTGAAAGTATGATTTTCAGCAATGTTTTCTTTGCAGGTAGTGAAGATGTTGGGATGTATGTTTAAAGTTAGATGGTAAGCTCTAAGAGTGACCAAATCCACTAAGGATTAGTGATAAATTGAAAACTTTTATGGGATTAATTAATCTGGCATCTAAAACATAATTAGAAAGAAGAAGAAAGTTTTTTTTAAAAAAAAAACAAAGTAAGATGAGTCTCTAAGGTTGAGTAGTGAAAGGATGGTAGCTAGCCCATTGCCGTTTATTTATTAAGAATGTTTGAAACTAAGTGAAAGAAGTAACATTTTCGTTCTAGACATTTTAAATCCTCGTTTGAATGCCTAAGTGGGGAAAAAAATTAACAGTAAGATGAAAGCCGACTTAAAACATGTTTGAAACAAATTCCTTTCCGATATTAAGGGCAGTTTCTTGCGTTTCTTTGAGTTATTTTATTTATTTGTTTTTTCGTGGCATTCTGCCAAGACGAGAGTGACCGAGGAGAAAGAAATTCCAGTGAATAAATCGACCGAATCCATAGTGATGATCGATTATTAAATGTGGTGTCAAGAATATGAGTCTCAGAAATTTTTCAGTTATTTCAAAATTGTTGGCTGTAGTATGAGCAACAGGAAAATAGATGGAAAATACTGGATATTGGAATATTTTCATGCTACGCGAGCATTTTAGCAGGACAGGTAAATGCAAGGAAATAGAGATAAATGCGTCTTTCCTGGCCAGATCAAACAACTGACCGATGGATTCTTCATTCTACCGAAATTAACAATCAACAATTACTAGATTTACCACAAAGAACAGTATCTTAAAGAAATTAAGAGAATTGCACTACCTGTAAGCTTTATTGAGAGTTCTCTTTATAATCACGGCTGCATATTTGACGTATGGTTCTCTGTGGTGCGATATGTCACGGTGGGAAGATTGTTTGCTAGTCCGTCGAAGGGCTCCCTACAGGGATATCGATGTTTTCTATGAGAAAAATATCGACGTATTTGATATTTTTCTTTTTGTAATAAAAATGTCAACTGGTTATTGCATATGATGTGTTTGGTATTGTAAACCAGTCAATACTGAACTTAGATGAAAAGTGTGATAACAGCTGGTCTGCTTGAGGAAATATTAGACTGAACTGTCTGGATCGAAAAATAAAAGTTTTTGCTATAATGACTTTAGATAAATAGACAGAAAGAGAAAGACAGCACTGTTATCATCCAGCCATGAAAATTTTCGATGTATGGATGATTTTTCGATTATAGTTGTTTATTAATAGTTACTTTTATACGGTTCCATTTATTGGAAAACCAATGAACAAAGGACGAAGAATTTAAATCCAGATGAGATGAGAAATAAAACTTTCGGTAGTAAGTGGCATTGGATTGGATTGGATTGATCGGAGAATTTGATATAATAGCCTAATTACAAAAATAAATTAAAACATTTTATGGGTTAAATTGTACCATTTCGCGTTAGTATAATGGCATTGACAACTTGTGTTGTCTGGTGGACAGTTTCCCCCTTTGTCACTGCTGGTTTGGGTTCGAATTCCACTTTAGCACGAAAGTTTACGAGTCTTTCCTTTCGTGTCTTGCGTGTAATTTTTATTGGAGCCCCGAAATGGCGGTGAAAGTGACTGTTTTTCGCCTCTAAGTTAATGTAAGATAACACTTTCTTATCTTGAAGACCTTGGCACATTTATTGGAAAACCAATAGATATGGGACGAATATGAAAAGTTAAACAAAAAAATAGACTTCAGGAATGAATTTTAAGCAAGTATTATAGGATTACAAGATGTACAATAATTAGAGGATTGGCAATCGTTTTGGCAGTATTTATTACTTTCGATGCTTAAGACTACAATGAGTTATTTTTAAATATGTTTACACAAAATGGAATTATCTCCTTCAGCTTGGCATGTCACGAAACAAAGTGAAAATGGCAGACAGAATAGCAACGTTCTTTGAGTTAAAGCTATCGCTAATGATGAAATAAAGGAATTTAATGCTACAATCACGATTTTCTGGTTGATCGCGATTGGCTGATTGCTGACTCTTACTACAGAAAAGAGTAATACAAATCAAATTAAATAGATATTCTCATTTAGCGTTCATAGTGCCTTATGAAAAGCCCCGATAAACTATAAATCTAAAACACAGTTGAGTTTTCAGTTGGTGAGGAAAAGAAAAGAAGGTTGGCTACGTAGTTCTTATTTTAGTGTTAGTGGCCAACTTGAATTTAATCACCAGCGATAAGAAATGTTTTCATCCCTCCCGCTGAAGTTATAGAATTGAAATGATGGAGATCTCAAAAGCGTGGGTATAGTATGCCCACGCTTTTGAGATCTCCACTTGGAAACTTGCCAAGAATAGTCGATTCATGCTGAAGGGGAGAAAGAAATGGAAGGACGTACGAATCGGTCGCCAACACGCGAAATCACGTGATCGACAAGATGATTTGATTTGGCTGTGAAGTCGCTTTGAAAAAATTGATGTTAAGTTTAAGGAAGTGATTTGTTGCTTCAAAAGATTGATCAACACAGCAAATCAATTTAACGGAAAACAATAATATTATAAAGGTCCTTCGCGTTCCTAAATGGAATTCGAACTCAGTCTTTCAAATAGAAGGGCATTGTCGATATCAACTCAACCACGGAGAAACGGTACTGAAGAAATGAGCATAGTATTCAGTGTCGCTGTTGTACCCTGCGATACAGCATACAGAAAATAGAGTACATATTATATTCCTGAGCGATGATGAGCAATTCCCCCCTCCCCACACACACACCTTCATGTTGTCGAATTTTTTCTGAATTCCTTCATTTTCAGGGACCCTGATGGCATTTACTGTTACTTTGACGTTTCATTTCTGTCTTTGTAACCGAATCCATTTCTCGTTTATTTGAATACTGTTTGCTGTTTTACTTTTGTAAACGTATTCTCGACCACTGAATAGCTACTCTTTGCCTTAATGAAGTTCATATGAGGTAATAATGTGGACTTCCCGCTTGTTCTTTTTGGATTTTTTTAGTTTTGAATTACTGCTGAATCAAAGGCTATGGAGCAAGAGTGTTAATGTCTGAAAATTATGCGTATTTTTGGCCAGCTTATCTGTTTTGTAGTAGGAAACACATGCATTGCTAGGAAAGCAACAGGAGTAGCAAGGCAAGTGGAATACCTATCTTTTTAGATGAATGACAAGCGTCTTCACTTTTTAATTATTAGTCTTGAATTCCACTGTGGAATAGGCATTTGCGAAATAAGGAGATAGATGACTTTCATTTTGGTGTGAGACCACCACTCCGTATTAAAGGCTACAAGACGATCTCTGGGAGTAAGGTTATTTGGTTGTCTAACTTACCTCCACCCAGAGTACTAATATGTTGTAGAAATAGGTTTACAACCTTTATTTATTTATTTATTTATTATTATTATATTATAATTATTTTTGTAATCATCTAATCATCCGAGTTTAGCAAAGTTAATCTTAGATACAGAAAGAGCGACTTACTAATATGTTTGTGACAAATTTATATTTGCATTTAAGTGACAACCCTCATGGCAAATTTACGCTCTCTTATTTGATTTGCGTTTTTTTAAAGGGAGATAATGCCATAACAGTAAGGTTGCTATGGTATTATCTCCCTTAGTTTTGAAGTGCTTGCCACTTTACTCAAGAATAGCCAAATTCGATCGGTGTGAAGTTGTTTATGCATGTAAGCTTATAAATTTTTTCCTTGTAAGAAACGAAGGAAATTTGTATAATAAAACACTTCTCGAATGAGTTATAGGTCGGCTAATAGCGAGCGTAAAAAAAGGTTTTACTTTCAAATCTACATTAAATGACATCTGTACCAGGAAGCATGTCGTTAAGGTAGTGTGCTGCAAAGTGATGAGTCACAGATAGCTGCAGATCTCTGTTGTCATGCGGTGTCACGCGATGAACAGCCACCCGTATACGTTGACACGTAGCCACTAAGGAGAGAATTATTTACGTGATGTTTAACAGTACAGGTTTGCGTCAGTCACTTTGAAATATTTATAACGAATAAACTGTTTGGTTAGTTTTGCCCGGTCTGATTAGTTGTCTAACCAGACCGGCAAGTAAGCGTATAGTACGTCCACTAAGTGTCGAGTCTTGCTATACAGTAAGTGAATAGCAAGAAATACAATTTAGGGAAGTGATTTAAACAAAAAAAAAAAAAAATCGCATAACGGGATAAATTGACGTAGTGAGCTCATGGCCTTAAACGTCATGGAATAAAACATATGACTGCTGTTGTCTCACATCGTGTGACTCAAATCAGGTACTGTTAATACAGGAAAGATGTTTTTGTGTGCATCAAGAGTAAACTCCAAAACTATTATCCGCTGCAAATTGGAAGTACGGCATCGATTAGCTCACAAAAAGAAACGTGTACTCCATAGTTGAATATATAGAACCTTCAAAATAAAAAGACTGTTTGCTATAAGAGCATATGCAGTGTTCATGTAAAGCTGAATATGCTTAATTCACTTTACGGATAAAAGTCATAAAACATATGACTGCTGTTGTCTTGTTATGTGAATTTTTTTTTTTAAATCACTTCCCTAAATTATATTTCTTGCTATTCACATACTGTATAGCAAGACTCGACACCAGTGTCTCCATCCAATAGAATTCACACCGTGTTGGTTTATGCCAACAAGGAGTAAACCATCGACCAATACTAATTAAAGTGTACATTGTGGTACCCCAATAGATGAAATCTTCCTCCAATAAAACTGTAAAAGATACTGACTTATCGATGACGTTGGCACACTTATTGATGTTGCAATATAACATAGGAAGTGCAATAACAATATCTTACATTACGATGCGCCCACCTTTACGTAAGCATATGGAAAGAAGTTCAAGGGCCAAAGTCCTGCACGACACCCACCCTCTCTCTCTCTCTCTCTCTCTCTCTTGCACGCACGCACGCATGCACACACACACACACACACACACACACACACACACACACACACACACACACACACACACACACACACACACACACACACACACACACACACACACACACACACACACACACACACAAATTTACATTAATTTTTCTTGCCTTTAAAGTGGAGAAATATATTACATTAATTCATAAATTAAATGTTCAGCTGTTTGACGCTCAGTAACAAGAAATAGCAAAGACGGACTCGGTCTTATAATTAGGAGTGAATAGCTGTACTTTTTTCCCGATATCTTTCTGTGAGTCAAGTGGTCACAACCCTCATGACAAACTAGTGAAACGAAGATCTGAAAATATTCGCGAGTACCGATAGCATTCAGTCTAGAGCCAATTTCGACCCGTTAGAGATAAAAAAAGACATCATTTTTATTGTTCTTATTTCCCGGTACCATTGTAGGCTTTTAAGAAACTAACTAACTCTCTCTTTTTCTCACTCAATTGATAATTAGTTTGCCTTTTGATAGATATTTATTATCATAGCTTCTTGCAGATGCTTGCCCTAATTGGGATAAACAGTTTAAGAACACATTCTGATAAGACGTTTTCTCAAGTGAATAACATCTCTCCTTATGTATACAAAAGCACGTCTCCTCGCAACATACTGGGAAGTAAACTTGCATCCCGCATGTCTCAAATGTTATTTCGACAGATGGTACCACTCGCGGTGATATCACATTTCAGAATTAAAAATAGGACTCTTCAACTATTACTGCTAGCCTAAAGAATGGCAGGTTAAAGTACAAATCGAAGTGTTCAAATATAATGGGATACGTTGCGTTGTAAGAAAGGATGCAATTATGTAAGCAACATCCGTATCTTACATCATTGTGATTTCTCCTTTCGGGTACCAACGAAATGAAACTTACTGTAATGCTAACATTTCATCAGAATTGTGATATCAGAAAAATTAAGAGAAATTCGGGAACTTCTGTTTGTTTAAAAAATTATGTCAGAATGAAAACAAATTTCATTTGGATCTACGATAGAAGCAGCCAAGACTGTGAGACCAGTATATCCTGTCTGTCTGTTACTTGCGTGTGTTCTTATGGCAAAAATCCCGAGGTTTCGAGAGGAAAAACCGTTTCACCTCCTTATGGTACCAGCTGACTCACCTTCAGTTGAAAAGTCTTACAAAGGTTCGTGTCCTAGACAGGATTCGAACTCAAGTCTTTGCAACGAAAGGGCATTGTCGATACTAACTGAGCTTGACTTTCATATAACCGAGTTAACTTGAATAAACTATTCCAAGGTATTGTTTTAACACTAGTATAGTAAAAATGGAACATCAGTTAAGCCGATATTCTACTTTTTATCGATTTAGACGCATTATAAACAGCATGTTTGAATCAAATAGCAATAATACATATTTGATTACGACACTGAACAGATCGAGGTGGTTCGGTTTTGCAGCCGATGTCTCTACCCACACGCACACACCTACAGCTAGTACCTGGTCTCCATTATCTCGTAAAGTGTTAGCTGTTGCCGGGGAGTGGAGTGGGAGTTTTATCAGAAGGACAAAAGTAGGATAAAAAAGTTCATGGACGTAAAGACAATCCAACAATTGTATCTTATCAATTGCACTTCTGTTATCGCTATATTTAGTCCGCTCTTGTAGAATATGGACAACGCAGACTTTCGTTTTTATAGGTGTTATCAGGAGTTCCTGATAAAACAGCGGTTGCACCATCTCTCGATTCTAATGAAGCAACATTAGTTCTTAGTCATCATCAGATGTTCTGATGTTCCAGGCAGCTAGCTCGAAAGGCAAAAGCATCGGACAAATGTTTGATTTGATTCAAAACATTTCTCTCTTCTCCCACCTCCTTCTCTCTCTCTCTCTCTCTCTCTTTTCAGCAGTTTTTACTTTGCTTTTCTTCCAACTTCTGTTTAGATAGAATTTCAGATCGCGACAAGTATGTACCTTAACCCTTCACCTTCGCAAGGTCATATGCAGTTATCTTTATAATTTCTGCATGTCATGTTGAATGTTATTATTACAACTTATAAACGACTTAGTTTTGACATCAAATTTAACTTTTTCCGACAGGAACGATAGCCATCAAGTTGTAACACTTTTTTAAAGAAACGTGCAGTTATGTATAGGTGCAAGTGCTGCGAACAGATGCATTCTGTGATTTCTCTAAGATCTATCGAGTGTAATGAAATCAAACTTGTTATTCTCATTGCCCGGATTTTCTGTGCTTTAAAATTTATTTCTATGAACCAATTGACAAAATGGGTTAAGGAAATTATTGTCGGGCTGTTTTTCAATACGAAAAGTATTATTTATTAATTCAACGCTACTTTAGTCAATTTAGAAGGAAACATGTTAACTCGAGTATGGCAAACATCTCGTTTATTTATTATTTTTACTGTGGTGAGTATGGAAAGCTAGGAACTATTGAGATTCAAGACGTTTACCAAATCTTATACTCTTAGTTCAGCAATGCCAAATGTGATATTTGCTTAAAAATAAAGATCGCTTTCTTTTTATTGACAAATAAAGGGTGGAATTTGCTTTTGAAAGACTATAATAATCCATGCTGGACCAATGGTGTTCAGGGTGCATTTATGAGGTCGTTTCGACTAAAGGTGAGTTAGTGAGTTTCATACAGAGATGGTAGAAATTCCTCCCTCCCTCCCTCCCTCCCGCAAAACATCCAGAAAAGTGCACGCTCCTAACAGAAATAATACACTGTCCACGCAGCCTTAATTGCCGTAATTCCAACCATTACCAGTCCTGTCACTCCTAGATTATTCTATTATCCTCTATCATCGAAATAGGACGCGCAATTTTACATTAATTTTTTCTTGATTCTAACCAACAAAGCAATACTTGGAACATTTTATTCAAGTTAACTCGGTTATATGAAAGTCAAGTTCAGTTAGCATCGACAATGTCTTTTCGTTGCAAACTGCAAAACTAATTAACAATGGAATATTAGCATTCAATATGAGCATGACATAATGTAGAAAACTTAGCTTTTATAAAAAAAAAAAGAAAAAAAACATGCTTTCTCTGAAATGATTTCGGTTCCAGACACTTGTTAGAAGAGAGGAAAGTCAATGTGATAAAATAATATAAAAATATTCTCTGGTAAAATCTTATTTTGACCGATGTGTGATTCTTTCCGACATCTAACAGTTTTAGTGCACTGTCATTTCGTCACGCTTTTGTCGATGTCTTAACCATTGTATTTGCCGTCTTTTTTTTTTTTTTTCATAAATACCATCAAACTGAAACCAAATTGCTTTTTATGTTCCGTCCCTATACTTAAGGAATGATGTCCAACATAAGTGAAAAAAAAAAAAAAAGTTAGAGCAATGGGACTCTGGGAAATAATGTGTGTATATGTTCCGACATCTTTTATACTCGCGCTGATATTCGTAAAATTTTACGAATATCAATACCATAATACGCCGTAGTCTTTGTTATAACAAAATCAACATGGCTGCCTGGTAACACGTCAGGTGAAGATATCGCCTCAGTACTGTACGTTGTTATGTAAAGTATGTTATGAAAGGCCAGCTGTATGAGATAATTACATTCTGCTCAATTTATATACACATACCCACCACTTGTTGAATAACGTAGAGTAAGGACCTTTCGTATCCTTTCCGTAGTTTTATATTTGGTCGCGTGATGCCAGTTCAGAAACAGTATTCAGATTATAAAACAAAACTCCCTGAATTTTTCATCGGAATTCCCTGCGCCGTTTCTTTCTTTCTGTTCATAAAGACTGCATCCGAAAATAATACAAATTTCATTTTTTTTAAAGAGTTCAATCGTTTACATTAAATATCCATTAAATCTATTTAATGGATATTTCTTGTATATATTAAAAAAGAAGAGATATAAACTATTTGAATGGGGGAAAAATACAGCCAGAAAAGGCGTGATAATAATAATAAAAAAGATTCATTTAAGAATTATTCACAACACAAAAATAAATAAATTCATGATTAGAATCGAATAGAAATAGAAAAATACGACTCCAATCATGTAAGACTTAAAGTCATTAGAAAACTCGAATCATTAAGAAGAAAGCAAAGAAAAGATTCCGGTGTGTGGGCCTGCTAAAGGTTGCTCTAGATGCACATTCAAACGGTTTGCTATTAGCTACTAAAGAAAGGTATTTGTCATCTTATGTTTCTCGAAATAGACTTACCGCTTGAAGGCTCTTGCCAACAAATGATTCGTTAGTTAAAATAAGCCGATCAGATTCTGAGCAATTCCACTGCATGCTTAAGAAGTCGGGAGATGCACGTCTCTTTCTCGATTAGAAACACCTAGGTTCAAATCCCTCCAACAACAAGAATAGTTTGGTATTCCTTTTCAAGACCGAATTAGTCAGCAACTGTGTTTTTTTCAACTCGGGGAAACTCATAGAAAAACAGGACTTCAGCATGCACACGACTTAATATTTGCAATGCAAAAACTGTAAGAGCAGTTTTAGAATTTATAACCAAACTCCCTGTAGGAGGCCTTTAGTTCGCACGGAATGACGATGTTGATTCTAACTTAACAGATGCAAAGTTAAAACTGAATTTTATAAAAATAAATGTGAATATTATTCGTTTTCTTAAGAGAAACATTAAAATTGAAATACTCTCTCTCTCGAAGAAGAAGAAGAATATATTACTTTCATAACCGCTACTTTGTGGATATTCTTAGCTGTCTATCATGCTACATTTCTCTTGTTCACATGGAAAATTACTTTTATCGGAATGACAATGAGTTTTTCCCCATTTTTAACAACGTTTCCGTATAGACTGAAATAAATCGTCTTCTCAATACTACTGGTTTGCCTCATATTTCGAAAACCAGCAATATTGGGGAGATAGCATTTTCGCTCAGTTTTTACCATATCAGAAATGCAGTTTGTTTTTTGCTATGTCATTAAGTTAAGATTCCCTACCACTTACATCAAGGAGCTTGTATTTTGTTAAGATTCTAACCAGTTGTGATCGCTAAAGTTGAAGAAGGATATATATTGACTGTTCCGATTCGAAATTTCAAATGAACTCACAGAGATTTATTCCATGAGATTAAGCTCAAGTCAGAGCTCTGGTCAAGGCAGTATCATAATGTTATCCTGTAAACGGAATAAAAGCCTTATAGCGCCGATGGAAAATTATTCTGCTAGTACATGCAACGATTCCATATCTTGCGAACATTCTTATCGCAAGGATGGATACGTACTCCGATCCTGTTTTCCAAATCATTCACATCTCTTAACGCCATGAAATTTTTGCTCGGATTGAACTAAACGAACTTGGCGAGCAAGTCATAACAGCTTCTATTAATTATTAATCCAACAAATACAACTACATAGCGAAAATTTGTTTTCACTGTGCAGTTATAATTTTTTTTCCCTTTTATGACAATCCCACGGAAGGCTGGAGACTTTTTGTACTGGATTTGATTGGATTAACGAAGAATTCTGCTCTAGGATCTTGTTTTATTAAACTGCGTCAGCCTCCCCTAAGTAAGGTGGTGGTCGCACACCAGGCGATGAAAATCATTACCGTCTAAAGAATATAACAAAACGAAGCATGCCAGCAAGGAATTTGAATCCACAGGCTGTTGGTGACAAAACAAGGACGTTCAGCGATCCTAGGCATTTAGGCTTTCTATCGGTTTTTCAATCTGTTATCCTGGTATCGATTTTTTTAAAAAAATATTATGTATCGATTAATCATCACTATCATGGAATTTAGAACGCATCAGAATTAATCATTTTCTTGGGTGATTCAAGATTCAAGTGATTCAACTTCACACGTTGATCAACGCCATAGAAAAAAAAAGTCCAGCATACGACTTGAAAACATATATCTTCCAGTAAGTTAGTGGGTTGCAATTTTCTAGCAGAAACTTTTGACTCCATTTCCAAATCGACCGGTACTTTTCTAAATACTAATACTTGCCATTATAGTACAAAACACGAGATGTATTTGTATTTGCAAGAGAAATGAGGCATGTTAAGACATTTCTGAAAACACAGCTCCTTCAAGCTTTTTACTACTGTTTCGTTTCACTTTGAAAGAAAAAAAAATCAAAGTCCACTCTGCCGATAGCCCCGTCAAGAATTTTAAGTTTATAAATCGGAGTTTTTTGTTGTTGTTGTTGTCGTCCACGAAATGTAATAGTATCATAGGCTGCCCAAGTTTTTTTGTTATATTTTATTGTTCATCGTTTTTTTTTAATATTTTGATTTTTTCTTATGTAATTGCAATATTCTTTTATTCAGATCAAATGTGAAGTTTTTCTTCAGATCTCCAATAAACATGGTGTGGTATCACACCGGCCCATAAAATTCATCTCCCGCATAAAGACATTCAAAGACATCAATACTTATAGTGGAGTTCGAACCCACAACGTTGTTGAACAAACTGAAGCAATGCTTATCCACCAGTGTCCTTTCTCTAGCCAGAAAAAGGATATTTGAAAAATCCTACTTCGAACACACACACATCCTCCAGACTGGTTGCTTTATGAAGTTGACGGAACAAGCAAAAATAAATAAATAATAGATTTCGGCAAGTCGTTAAAAATAATTTATCGAAAGCTTAAGCCTGAAATATTAATTGTTGACGAGTATCTGCAGATATTAAGATTTAGTGTGTGCTGCTGTGTTGTCCTATTATCTCAAATTGAAGTTTCTCCTCTTGAGTTAAAATAAAAAAAAAACTGTGATCATTCTTTCTCTCTTAGACACACATTGAGCCGTTTTTTTTTTTTTTTAGATTTTAATGATGTGTTCCTTTATAGTTTTGTTTCAACAGAAACACGCTTTGTGTGTACTTTAAATTACCAAAGTAGGCCTTTCTTTTTAGTGTCAACAGTCCCATAAACCTTTGCGAATCTAGTTTATTTACGTCCGTTTAGTTTATGCACTGGCACATTCTGGAAAAGTGTCTCGTCAAATAACGCAATAACTGTGGTACTCAGAAGTTAACAGCTCTAGGAATCGAGCGAGCGGAAAGGTCTTGGAATGGGAAAGGGAGAAAGAGTTTAGTGGGGGGTGGGGAGAGACGCGTTCGAAGAAACGCTTCTTTTTTTTCTTTTATTATTATCGTATTTTGTTTTGATTCGCAACGTAGGCGGTATAAAAAAAAAGGCGGATGTTGCCATGTATTTAGCAACACTATCCCTGTTTCAGCATTTCAAAATAGACTGTTTGCCATTGACTTTTTCCTTTTTGTGGACCAAAGAAATAAGAAAATGTTGTTCCGCCCCCTGCAGCTGATGAATTAAAATAAATGCACCATCCTTTCTGTTTAACTCAATGATACTTGTAAGATTGAAAACATTCATTTGGAATTTGTAACGTTGTCCGTTATTATTCGAATTAAGCCTAATTCTGGAGACTGTCCGTAGCTTTTTTTTTCTAGTTACATGCAAGGTCAGGGCCGTCGCCAAATTAGATCGCGCCCTGAGGCAAACAATTAAATTGTCTTATAAACCATATATAATTATGGTTTATAAGACAAAAATATGAGAACATCTCCAATTGTTATTTTGTTTTTATTACAAGAGAAACATTAATGCAAAACGATTGCATAATAAGTCCGCACGGTTAGCCTAGTGACTTTGCGCTTCGCAACCATATGCCTGGGGAAGAAGTGTCCTAGGTTCGATTCCCGTCGCCGACATGAGGAGCTAAAGGATCTTCCTCAGCCATAGCCAAGTTAGCCGGTCTTGGGCGCGGGCAGAAGGGTTTTTTCCCCCATTTAGATAAACTGGGATTAAAAAATCCATGCTAAAGACCTGTTAAAGCCATAGGGATAGGGATTACATATATAAGCTATATCCGCCTCTATAGATATAGTTGCTAGACGAAACCATTCTTTCTTGGGTCATTGCTGTTTGCAAATAATTTTTAATCAGTTTAAGCTTGGAAAAAATTCTTTCCGCACTTGCTACGGCGCCTACCGCAATATGGCTGAACGAGCGCCCTTATTAAGCCGCGCCGTGATGCAGGCTGCCTCTGTGCTACACCCTGTCGACGGTACTGTGTAAGGTAATAGTTTATCCTGCTGTGATCGGTTTGTCCTTCGAGCTAGTGATTCCAAATATTTCCATATCCCATATAGTTTTTTTTGATGATTCCATTAAAGGAGTGGTGAAGATTGGAAATCGCGCTGATGGTTTCATTGCTATGATTAATCTATTTACTCGTATGCTCTCCATTTATACCTCGACGATAAAATCGCAAAAGGTTCTATTCCGCCTCCCCCCCCCCCCTCTTCAAAATTGGAATGCGGGACATATCACAGGTACGTGGAATTTGGAAAAAATACAGTTACATTAACTTTATTAATTGCACCTACATCTACGTAGTGATACTTCTCCTTTAGTTTTCAAAGCATCGTCAAATATTTGTAACATGGACCGCCACGAGTTATTCGATAGGGATGCTGGCCATATAAACCCGATCGCATCCCTGACCTTATGTCGGCTGTCTCGGATCCCTATTGCGAATATCCCCCCCCCCCCACACACACACTTATTTGTATTGCTTGAGAAGTTATTGCAGTTATTGTAGATCCATTTCCAAATAATCTGTCTTGCAAATTCCAAATAATTTATACAGGAATGCACTTTGGAAGTGGTGTTAAAATAGGCCGTGTCATTCAGATTCCACTCCACCGGTATCAGAAAATCCCTACATGCCAACCACACTTTGACTCTTCCATTGGTGTGCAATAGAAGCAAATTCATCGGGTCAGACGACATTTTTCCACTCCTCCAGTGTCCACTGTTCCACAGTTACTTGGTTTTAGCTGGCAGAAGTTGAAATCATTGAGATCGTCTGCTGTTATACCTCATCTATGACGGTTTCAAGAGGATTGTGCGTTCCAATATGCAACTCTTATACTGCGTTCACAATTTATTGAATCTTCAGTTAACCTGACATCAGAAAGCTTCCCTGGCCATGAATACGACTTTCATTGGCTCGATTATCTGGTTATTGGACTGTTCTAATACTGTACAACTACACACACACAGAATATATATACTTCTTAGCCTTAAAATTAGATACCCTCTTCTCTTTTCATGTAGTTCAGAAGAAATTATTCAAACCTTAAATTAAAAAAAAACAGCACTCCTTCGAGATGTGTGAGCAGTGCAGTATGCTGACTTCAAAACTGCCTCATTATTGGTGCTTGCTGGAAGGAGAGTGAGCCATATTGAGAACTATAAAAATCACTGGATTATCAAAGTCTTCCACTGCAACAGCTAATAAAATTTGCGAGAATCTGAAAGACCCACTTTCAGTAGTAGTAATTCTGGTAGAAACGAAACGTGGCAGGAGAGGTACTAAAGATTTAAAAAGAACTCTGAGGTTAAATCACAGTTCTTCTGTTCAGTAGTGGATTACTATTTCCTTTTAGTAATTGATTACTGTGAATCAGGAAAAGTTTTCTCCTTGAACTGAAGTTTAAATAGGTCATTCAGAAAGCAGTATAATATGTTTGTATCTCTGGAGGTCCTGTATACGGTTTCATTAACTGAAGACAATAAAGTGAATTAACTTCAATTAATTCACTTTATTGTGTCTGCATACGATAGCTGATATATTTTTGACAGAGAAGCGACATAATCTTTAGAAATAAATGTGAAGTTGCTACATGTGTATTGCTAAATGTTCCCCATATTTTCAAATAACAAATTTATTACGAGCAGGCAGGAGTGTGTTTAGTGGCATTGATTGTCCTGAATCTCGATGTCAAAAGATGCAAACTCGGAGGCATCCCCTATTATCATCACTAGGATTTCCAGTGATGATGCCTAGAATCAGAAACCATTGAATCGGGCGAAAAGATTCACCATTTTAAATAACTTCGAGTTCATTAATCAGCTCGCATACTTCGGACCACTTGAAGGGGTTTATAGCTCACGAAAGAAACCACCAAAGAGGGTAGAGCATTTGACGCAGCCATTACTCATAAATTCATCAACTCTTTCAGAATGCCATTTCGAAGAATTGATCCATCCATCTTACAATTCTCATAGCTAATAGCAGTTTCTAATTTCTAGCCTGCTGCACGCAAAAAACACACGATCTGCGCTTGCATCACGCTATCTCGTTATAAGATTAATTAATCAACTTTGCTCTTTGTCATACAAAAATTAAATGATTTAATACAATTCGGACACTAATGATTAATTTCTTTCTGGTCAGCGCTCTTAGTTATTAAGTGCAGAAAAATCTGAACCTTCTGGGATTTATTGATTTGGTCGTATAGTCCGTTGATTCATGTAGGTCAATAGGCGAAACTAAATATCCTCATTAATGTCATTTGTTTAAAGATTTGATGAAACGACTGTGACACGATGGCTCGAAAATCTAATTCAGGCGTTTCTATTTAGCGGATTTATCTGCCTTAAATGGGAAGAGTTGCAAAACTATTAAAAAGCATTTTTGTACGGTTCCATCGCATTTGCATTTATAATCATATCTTTTCCACTGTTCTCACGTATCGGACTTAAAATATTTTCTTTGCCGGCTCTGTTTTATCTTTATAAGCTAACTGACGAAGCGTCTGGGATGTCAGCGCGGTGTCACATTGAAGAAGCTTCTTAAACAATAATCCTCCATCGTACCTTTATTTTTAATTATGTTCTCCTCTTCATGAGAACTATTTTATGCTGTCGCCTTCGGCGTTCAGTAGCATGTAGAGGAAAACAGAACTTGATCGTTGTTATCGCAACTCAAGTGCTTCAGGCATTCAGAATTGTTAATTTTTCGCCGATAGTTTTGTGTTGCATTCCCCTTGTTGATCGATAAGCTTTGTAATGTGTGATACAGTCGCCATAGAAACCAGTGTTATCGTTGTCGAGGTCACATTCAACTAGCTATGAAGCCGTGTTTATGTCATATTCTGTTTACTTCAAATAATATATGATCATTTGTAGTTTATCAATCCAGAAGTGAATTTTTGTTGCGTTTAGATTTACATTGCGTTTTAGTATTTATAAATGAATAGAAAATTGTTAAAACTTAGTTCGAAAGAAATTGTTATTTCTTTCGAACATTGCATCCTAAGATTTAAGATTTATATTAATGTTGCATGTTAACTGAATCCCATTCCATCTTGCACTAGAAGAATACAATCTTCTTCCTAACCATATAGCTTATATTTGAGCCCATTATGGTCTGTAATCTTTAGCAGACATTCGTTTTGGAAAGTTAAAATCAGTAGAGAATTCGAAGGAAAACATCGCCATGACAAGCTTCTGAAGAAGGTTAAATAAAATCCACATGAGCAAATTTAAGAACACCAGGCGTATTGTAGATGTCAGAAGCAAAAGGGAATCTCTTGGATATCGATGCTGTATCTCAAGCATCTGGAACAAGTCTGTATTTGGGTTCCGAGAAAATTTGTCGAATGCAGTTCCATGAAAGACGATTTACCATAAAAGTAACCACTGATAATTTGCTTTTCGTATTTCATTGAAATAGTTCATTTCTTGGAACTCACTCTGAATTTATTACCCAAAATAAAACATCTGAAATTCCAAACTATCCGTCACTGTGTGCTATTACTGTATCTGAATTTTTTTTTCACCAATCAATATTTGCATTAAAACACTGCCTTTATTCTGTGTAAATCCTATAATAAGAAAATAATGGGGATGATAGATACCTATATCTGTACGTATATGTTATGGATATATTGAAGGATTGAAGGGATTTTGCGTGAGAAGAGAGATGGGTTACCTGTTAAGCGGGTTGCCTTTTCTGTATGGCATTCAGCGTTCTTTAGGGAGAGTTTTCGCACCACCCCAAATCTGAGATAGGATAGATTTGGGATTTCTATAGTATTCGAAGTCGTAGAGAAGGAAGAACGATGAAGTATGTATCCTTTGATTGGAAAAGATCTAAGTTCGATTGTCGTCATGACGACAGAAATTTTTTAATTAACGGTGACTTAACAGATCTTGTGGGGGTTGCAGTAATTTTTCTCCCCGAAACTCGAGTATTTCATTCTGCAAACAAGCAAATCGGTCACAGAGCACACGCAATTAACAAAACCAGTATATGTAGTAGCCGGCAGATAGCGTAGTGTGCAGACTGTCGGTAAATCATGTGGTGTCGTGTCGCCTCCCGTAATGAGTTATCGGAATCCTTGAAAGTGGCATGTAATAATATCATCCCATAATGGTCGAATATTGGATTTAATCTCACTCGATGTCGATTTAATCTGTAAATTGCATTTACAAAGACTGACGTCTGTAATTCAGTCCTGTGTTCGTAGACCACGTAGGAGTTCGAAAAAAAAATCGAAAACATTATTCTGTTACAATTTGAAATAACTGGTAAAAAAAACCACGATCTTATCTCATTAGATATCTTTCTGAGAAGATATTTAAAGATTGCTGTTCGTTGAAAAATCGCTTTCATACGCGAAGAATCCCACTCACAAAAGGTTGTAAATATCTTCGTACAATAAATTGTGATTTGACTGAAAGTCAGATCGCCTGGAAATCCTCTCTTAGACCAAATATGCAAGTTTTTAAAGTCACTTCAGGTCTCCCGTAAGCATAAAGTGCACATCAGGATTTGAAGTGGGATTCGAATCCACAACTTGTTGGTTGGAGAACGGGTGGCAGTGTTCCAAAGAATCTAAGAGTTATATACCACTGTAACGTTACTTACAGGGATTAATTTCGTGGATTGCGTTTCCTTTTCATTACACTGTACATATTTAATAGGGAAAGCACACACTCATTCCAGTCCATATTTCTGTTATAATGAAATAAATAAAGAAAAACAATTCATTCTTGCTTTCGCTTGTAAGTATCAGCCATGCAGAACAATTCGGCATGCTTTGTACAATAAGATTAAGTATTTGAAACTCGAAACTGCTGCAATTACTTAGGAATGTCAAAGTGAAATATTTTACAGCTATTGTGATTTCCATCTTAAGAAGCTTAGTTGTTTATCTCTCTCTCGATCTTTCTTTTTTCCCCTCTCCTGCAGCGCGATATAGTCGGAGGTACCCCATTTAAATCGCTGCTCACGGCTGGCCTTGTACTTCGTGTCTCATATGCTCAAATGTCTAGTACGTAGCGGGAAGGGCGAGAGGCAACATCCTGCTTACACACCTGACTGTAATGTGGCTGTGAGTTGGTTATTTCCGGTATCTCACCCACTCAGGAAGCAAAACGAATGCCTTCCTCTTCAAGTTGCCGCAAGTAATTCACACATTACAACCTGGTGTCGTTGTAGTGACTATCTTTAGTGCTCACTTGGTCGGATTGCGTTTACTAGCTTCAAAATTGCGTTCTGTGTGCTTTAAATTATTAAAATTGAAATCCCAGTCAAATTTCGGGATATATGTATGGAAAATTCCATTAAGAAGAATTCGAAAAGTTCTGTGGAAATTTTAAACCATCGCTATTGAGAATGACATTATTAATACAAAATATATTCCAAGTAAGGTTTATAAATGAAAAATGAAAATAACATAGCCGCTAATTCAGCAAGAAACGAACCAACCAAATGATGAGATTTCTATAATCTACAAAAAAATCTTTTTATAATTACTCAAGTCGTTACCTGAGTGTGAGGGTATCCGGAGAGCTCATCGAAAAGACAGTTCATCGAAAAGGAAATTCATCGAATGAACAACTCATCGAACGACAATTCGTCGCAAATGCAATTCATCGAAAAAAACAGTTCACCGTTTAAAATTTTCGAAAATATTATGAGAAAATTGATCCATTTAGAACAAAACCTGAACCGTGAATAAGGAGATTACAATGCTACTTTCATAGGGAAAAATTATGGAATAATATGGTTCTTATTATAGTCTTTCTTGTCCGATAACTGTTTCATGTCTGTTCATGGGACTGATTTGTCTGTTTCTGGGAGGAAAAGCTCAGCCGTATCTATATTATGCCTTCTAACTTACCTTTAGCTGAACAGAACTGATAAAAATGATGCGTAAATGGGATCCAACTACCCAGGTCTTTCTAACTAAACGGCTTCGTTTTTACCGACTGAACTATGCGGCTTCATTATTATTGCTAGTAGTAATATGCGACTTCAATACAGCAATTATTATGGGATGAATTTTACTCAGATTCGCTATTTGAAATTTTACAAGAAAATGTCGAACCGTTCCAGTTTTCAGTTCAGCTATATTCGGGGCGACAAAGAAATAATGTGTCCAAATTATACCGTATTACATAAACTCTCTGACTTAAATGACTTAGCAGAAGTTGTTGGTACAAGAAGCTGTCTGCATGGTTCAGTTTTTGTTCTAAATGGATTACTTTTACCATAACATTATCGAAAATTTAAAATTTTCGGTGAATTGTTTTTCGATGAATTGCATTTTCGACGAATTGTCTTTCGATGAATTGTCTTTCGATGAATTGTTCATTCGATGAATTCGCTTTTCGATGAATTTTCCTGTAACCCTCTGATAGGAGATTATGCAGAGAAAGAGGAAT
The DNA here is from genome assembly GCF_054136105.1 of Typopeltis vanoorti. Lineage (NCBI taxonomy): Eukaryota > Metazoa > Arthropoda > Arachnida > Uropygi > Thelyphonidae > Typopeltis > Typopeltis vanoorti. The sequence goes on from NC_143571.1 coordinate 76,082,357, forward strand.
AAATGCTCTAGTTTGAGTTTCATGCAATTAAATAGATGTATAGGAGAATTACAGGAATATTTCAGACCAATTCCTGTATTTCGGTTTGCCCCTTGCGCACTGTATCATGGAAATCCATCTTTGAGCAAACTTGATCACTCTATTCCTAGATATAAGATGAAAACGCAAACTTACACTCGATCCCGTAATTCTCCTATACATCTATTTAATTGCATGAAACTCAAACTAGAGCATTTATTCCTCTTTCTCTGCATAATCTCCTGTCAGAGACAGTTTTCCAAAAGCTTAGTCATGACCTTTAAAATGTCCTTACTTTTCTTGGGAAGTTAATTTGATACTTCGTTTAAATCACCATTCTACACTGAAAATTTAGGTGTTTGAAAAAAAAAAGCAAGAAATCGACTTGTCTTCATTGAGTATATACTTCCAACTAGAAATCTGTTCCTCTTTTTTTTTCTTATACAATCCAGTATCTAAAGGTTAATTTTGTGCATTCGCAGACTAGTTTATGGAGAGATGAGTATACTCCCATCCTGTCACTGTACTTTTGAGAAGTATTTGCTTAAATTTGTTGTTAAGCTTTCTGAAAAATATGTTAGCAGACGAGGAATCCATATCATTTGGCTTTTCCAAATTGTTTTTGAACTGTGCCACACACACACACACACGCACACACACAAGCACACAATTTCATTGATTATATTACGCTGATATTTAAGAATTGACTGACTCGGCTTTTGCCAACATCTCCACGGTGTACGAGACTGAATAGCATCCAGTTCATGAATCGTTTCCATTAGTTTTTTTTTTTAATTGAATGGATATCCCTCTCTACGTGTATCCAACATTTCTTTACACATAGTTTTATTTATTCCTTGCTTGGAAACGAAACATACAAAGAACCTTTATATAGCAACTGAAAGGAACATGACATATGTGCACATATATGGCTCTTCTACTGCCAAAGAAGTTACGTATATATGAGAATCAGTTTATGTGAATTAATAAATATATAGTTTCGTCAGCCATAAAAACAAAGTCATCTGCATCTGTTTCGCCTTCCTAAAAGTCTAACCTTGTCCTCTTATAAAATAATAGATGCCCCTGCATACTTTTAGGAGAGTATTACTATCATAAAACTCAGGTAAAGGGACATGATGACATGTATATTTATATGAATTTGTGGTATAATCTAATGGTTTTTCAACAATTGTTTTCAGTTATTCTTAAAAGTGATAGTTTAAATATTTTAACTCGTTTAGTATTAAATGAAATCATTGTATATTCATGGTATATCTGATATTCTAGTCGTTAGATCATCAGCTTTTCATTGAACTATAGAGATTGAAAGCCTGTTGAGTTGCATTTATAAATATCTCCTATGTTGGTCTCTTGGTTCACAATTTACCATCAATGTACTTTAGCGTACAGGTAAATATCATATTGTTGCTATAGTAACGGCACGTGCTCTGTTATTGAGCTGTTTTATTCTTGGTTGGCGTTATGGAGTCTAATTTCTTGTTTTGTATTCTAAAGGGTTCTGTATTATTCGTCTCAATATTCTGCATTTTTCACGTACATTCTTGGCGTATGTGTACGTGCTAACTGAATCAAGGTGACTTAGGTTAAATCTCTTGGCTTCCTATCCACATTTATTTTTACAGTGTTGTGGTACGTCTTGTGAATACAGTGATGCAATGAGGTGAACAGTTTGAAACGTAAGGAATGAATTCTGTGTAATTTAAAATGACTCGTCTTGTTTCGTATTCATTCACCGCTTTTCGGTGATGGTGTCAACATAAGGACATTCAGCTGATTGTCAATAGCACTACATTTAACCACGAAGCCACTATGCCCCGGAAAATTGGCAATCTTGGTCGAATTTAATTCGCTTAATTAACATTTCGTTTAATTTATATCAATGAACAAATTGAGTAATTAATAAATTCCTTTTCTTTCCTTTTTCAAGAAATTACTATCTTCATGTATGTGCTGAAATTTGAAACTACTCTATCGCGGAATCATTCAGATTTGTTATTATTAGTCAAGTTATTCAAATTTATTATTATTGTCAGGAAAGTGTCATATTTCACAAGGCATGTGTGTGTGTGTGTGTGTGTGTGTGTGTGTGTGTGTGTGTGTGTGTGTGTTAGATCAGAAGAAACAGCTCATATACTTGAAATACTGCCTACTAAACAATGATTCTCTACCACATCTGCTTGGCTTAGTTGTTAAGTGCCAATGCATTTAACTAAAATCTAGGAATTACATTTCGAAAGACCCTGCGTATTCCCCTCTTTGAGCGAAAAAGAATTGTATTTTCTTACCGATTAAGTTAAATCGCACGGTACGGTATTTTCACCAGGGATAGAACGGCAAATAGATATTCAGAAAAGTACTTTTCTTTTTATATTAAAAAAAAAACAGAAAAGGAAAGAAACTCAATTGCGTAGAAGTAAAGTGCTAAGGAAAGAAATGGTCTTCAGCTGATCGATAATATCTGTTTCTTTCGGTAGAGGTTTACCTGAAGATGCATTAAGGAAACTAATCAGAGCCAGAGGGAGCTTTGCAACTCCGGTGACCTTGGCGCTGTAAAGCGACCTGAAAGTTCAGCAAGGAGACCCTGGATCGATTACTGGAAATCGATATTGTATTTTGCTGTCAGCTATTATTCAGCGTAACGCCGAGGTGATCCAGCTGAAGATGTTTACAGGGAAGCCATTGAAAGGTTGCCGGGACTGTCGTCGGTGGCTCATAATGAAAAGAGGAAGAGAGAAACCAATCGAAGACTGTGGACGTTCTGCAGAATCATGACGCTATGAGTCCAGCTATGTTAAAATCTCGTGTGTGTGTGTGTGTGTGTGAGAGAGAGAGAGAATGTCATACCAAGTATTGGCATCTCATCTCACTAATGAACAAGAGTTATAACAAAAGCACATAACAACGTAACATTTACCTTAAGGGCTAAGTTGTTATAGTCTGTCCGAATATTTCTGCACTCAGTAGAAGCAAGAAATATATTATTTTCATAATAATATGTTTAAACTGTTTTTAAAATTAAAATGAAATCAACGAAAATATTAATAATATATTTTTTTAATGTAAATTCCATCTCCGAAAAGGTATTCAATTTATATAACTCATTAGCAGTGTTCCGCGCGGTTAGCCTAGTGGCTTTGTGCTTCGCAACCATATGCCTGGGGAAGGAGTGTCCTGGGTTCGATTCCTGTCACCGACGTGAGGAGCTTAAGGATCTTCCTCAGCCATAGCCAAGTTAGCCGGTCTTGGGCGTGGACAGCAGGGTTTTTTCCTCCAGTTTATCTGGGGTTTTTCATCCCGCAAGCAGGCAAACCGGCCCCCTGGACACACGGATCTACAGCCATAAATACTTACCCCCCCATGACGGGGCTCAACTCGCCCCAATAGGAACGGAGGAGAAAAGGGAGGAAACTCCATATGAATAAATAAATAAAAAATTAGCAGTGCGGATGAACGAGGAATAAAATAATCCAGGAACTCTGCCCTTCAGACCAAACGTATTTTTCAATGTGTTTTAGGCCTTCAATAAGCAGGGTAGATGAAAATCGGCCTGGGTAGCAACCTCGTTCTGTCATCCATACAATTTTCGCCCATTCTGATACTGGCTGAGTACTCTAATTAGGGGTTTTAGGCAATTTCATGAAGCCAGCTTGCCATTCCTTTGCTGCATCCCTCTAAGTTAAGTATTTTGATATCTGTAGATATTTTTGTTCACAAAGCCGGTTTGTTTGTATTGAGGGATGAAAAACCCGAGTTTCAGGGCGAAAAACTCCTGCCATCTCACTATGAGACTGGCTTCTTCTTCTTCTCTCTTCCATCATCTATGTGGATGATGATGAGGCCGAATGAACTCTTTCCACTTCTGTCTGTCCCGGGAGAGTCCGAACAATTCTGTCCAGTTTGGTATCGCTTGTTGTGATTTGGTTTTCAGGTCCTGTTTTATTTTGTCTATCCATCTAATTCTGGGCCGTCCTTTGGATCTTTTACCTTCCATTGTTGTATTCAGGGCTTTAGATGGTAATCTTTCCGTTCCCATTCTGGTCACATGGCCAAACCATCGCAGTCTTCTTTCTTGGAGTTTGTCTATTATTGTTATTTCTTGTTTTAGTCGTTTCCTTATGTCTTTGTTTCTTAGTCGTTTCCAAGTAATCTTCTTAGCCAACCCATTTCAGTAACTAATAATTTTTTCTCTTCAGCATTTTTGAGATTCCAGCATTCACTTCCATAGAGGAATATTGGGAGGACCATTGTTACTTGTTTGATGTCTCTTGACTTCCATATTTTATTAAGTCGTCCAAAAGTTTGAGATGCTTGACTGATTCGTCTGTTTATATCTTTTATAATTCCACCATTGTACTCAATAACTCCTCCAAGGTAGGTGAAGTTTTCTACCTGCTCTAGATTCTTACTATCAATTTCAATTTTCAGATTGGTGCTTCTTTTTCCTATATGCATAATTTTTGTTTTGTCTATATTTACGTTTAATCCAGATTTTATACACTCCTCCTTTATTTTATCAGAAATTCGCTGTAGATTTTCTTCTATGCTTGCAAGTAATGCAATGTCGTCTGCAAATTTAAAATTTGTCACATTTTCCCCATATATTTTGATTCCGGAGTCTTCTTTGTTTAAGGCCTTATTGGTTGCTTCTTCCAGTGTAAGATTGAACAGGTCTGGTGACAGATTGCATCCCTGTCTTACTTCGCTCTCTGTGTGAAACCAGTTGGTTAAGGTGTCCTCCATTCGTACTGCACTTTCAGTACTAATAAAGAATTTGTATGAGAAATCTGAAAGTACAGTGAGACTGGCTAATCACCTTTAATTTAAAAGCTCTCATAACGGGTCTTCGCTCTTCAAAGATGGGATTCGAACCCAGGTCTTGTAAACCAAACGGCGTCGTCGAAACCCGGAGTCGATGAAAATCATTTCCAACCTAAATTTACTAATATTTTACTAATTATTTACAGATATTTATTCATTGATGACTTCGATGTTTCATTTTCCACTTTTCTGTAAATTCTGACTTTGTAATTGGTACAGTTGTCTCTGATAAAAGTCCATACAACATGCCGTACTTCTTAAGCATACAACCATTCTTGGTATTTTTACCACCGATTGCAAAATAAATAATATTTACATCCCAAATACTAAAAATTCTACTGAAACCCACAAACAATTTTATATGTTTTGCTGTATAATAAATTTGTGCTAGTCAAGTGTTAGGCCGATTTGTAGAAGATTTAAAGTTGCATACCTGTCGATGGTTTCAAAAGTCTGATAACCGGCCAACAAGATGCTTCAGTTGACCAGTAATTATTGGATATATTTCTTCTAGTCAGCAGTTCCAAATTAAAGTTTGAACATACTTGACCTTTCAGGGAGGTAGAAATTTGGCTTTTGAGTCCATTACTCCATGCTTATGTGGTTAAAAGAAACTTTTGATCGGGTTTGATCGGGTGCATTTCAGTTAATTAGTTAACCTTATGAAAAATTTAAAATGCAATTCATTTCTGAACCCGTTAGTCGTATACTATTTATCATGAATAACATAATAAGAAATATTAATGTTAATAAACAGGAATCAGACTGAAGAAGTGGGAAAATAATAACTAATGTGTTATGCAGGTGGTGATGTATTACTAGCAAAACATGACACAGAAATTGCTGCATGACTGTTCTTTGGAAGAATAAAACTATTTCATGACTATGGCAGTATTAAAATCATAATGCATAACAATTCCTCCTTCACAACAAAGAACACACAGGATTGAAATACCTAAGCTGCATTGAATGGCCAGAATGTAGAAGAATAAGTGATTCAGCAGGTATTAAAAGCCACAACATTTAAATCAGTTTCTTTAAAAGATCTCATGTGGAAAACTAGGAATTAGTGGTCCGAAAACAAGCCGGTTGAGTTTAGCTGCAGTTATGACCTAAGCACAAAATTATGTGTGCTACATCATCTCCGTTAATCACGTGTGGGTGTTCTCAAGCTAGTTTGTCTGTTTTGTGAACGAAAAACCCGAGTTTTGCCGGAGGAAAACTACCACCTCCGTATAAAGCTGGCTAACTCGCTTTCCTGAAAAATTCCTAAACGTGATCACATGTGAGAACAAAAACCAGTACTACTGCAAAACATTGTATGATGCAAGGAATGGAAGATGAGTATCTTACGAACAATATTTGTCAGATTAAATAACTAAAGAAATGGTCATACATGAGTACGAAATGATGCATCTCAACTGTAGACATAATTTTGGCATTAAAGTGATCTCATCGAAATTGAAACTGGAATGACTGAAAAAAATTGATAGAAATATCAAATATTATTGAATTCCGTTCGCTGAGAAGATGGGAGAAGGGAATGATCATTTGAAATCCTTGCACGAATAGAACAGCTCAGTTTTGTAACTTAAAAATCGTTTATCAATCGGTCTTAGAACATAAAACATTAACAAAGAAATGTTTATCGACCGGGCTTGAATCTCAGAATTCATGTGTGTACTGCAGTAGACTCTAAAACAGGTAGCTGAATTAAATAGTCTTCAAAGTGTTTGCTCAAAATATGAAAAATATTTGGTCCCAACGTATAACAACGGTGAATTATATAGGCAGACTGAGCAAAAAGTATCACCAGTGGGGAAAAAAAAAAAAAAAAAAAAAACGCAAATGAAAACGCAAATGGACACGTATAGCTAATGGACAGGAGAGAAATTGCAACAGTAGCTTTGATATGGATTCCGGAAGGAAAGAGAGAGAAAAAAAGAAGGAAAGGCCTAAACTAGCTTGGTAGAGAACGGCAAAAAAAAGGGAAAAAAGAATAGCTGATTGGAAGAGCAGCAGTAATAGTTCACAACACGGGGGTAACTGGAGGAAACGGATCTCGCCCTTCTGTGCCGTGTGGAATGAAGTGGAAAAGTCAGTAGTAATCAACGGACTGCAGGCATATAACTAAACACACATCGCATTAGTGGACACTTTTGTTATTGTTTCCAGTTTGTCATTGTTGAGAGTTGAATTTCCGATTGTGAATATTTCCATCCTTGTCGTAAACTTCACCATATTAATGAAAAAAAAAAAGTGTAGCAAATTAAAACCAAAATTTAAATAACGTAATAGATTTTAATGGGCATCCTTAATACTAAATTTAATTACCTTCCATCGAGTGAGTTTGGAATTATTACTATTAGTTTGAATCGTAAATTGCGAATATATTCGATATTACAGTAACTCCACTGTGGCTTAGTGAAATTTAATAAAATATAGAATTTAGGATATATACTACGTCGGATATTTTTTGGCAGAAGTATCCAAATGAATCCAGAACTGAATAGCATAGATTATTGTCTTGTACATCCTGAATTCTAAATTTTGTTAAATTTCATCAAACAGAAGCGGGATTAAGATAATATACATAGGATATGTTCCAATTGCCGGCCAGATTCTCTAACCACTCGGTTGGCTGAGTGGTTAGAGATTATGGATGTTGGTGATATTGAATTTAGGTGGAAGATGAATTTCATCGCCCAACTTATTGGAGTCATGCGTGTTTGGTCTAGAGGCCAAACACGAAATATTTTACAAAAAAAAATAAAATAAATAAATAAATAATACCCAAAAATATAAAATTAATAAAAAGAAATTGCTTAATCCACTAGTGGTACTAATGTACGATTGGTTTACAACTTTTCGAAGTGGGGGGGGGGGGGGCACATAAAAAATTAAAACAAAATTGTGTTGGCTCTACGGAATTTTGTAAGGATTCATAGTGAATTTCAATAAAATAGAATATTCAAAAGTAGCTGCAAGAAACTGAATTTCTTTTTGGTTTCTTTATCATTTTTATGGCTTTTTTAATTACATCAGGGGGAGAAAACCCATAAGAAATTCGGTGTGGGAGTTAACCTATTGAAAGAACTGTAGATAACCGAATCACAAAGACAATATCAAAGTTATATTCAAAAGGCAGAAGAAAAGAGAAGGAAGAGTAGAACGGAGTGAGATGACTGTCGCACACTGTTACTGCACGAAAGAGGAAGATAAAAATAAGTCAGATCCCAAAATGCGAGTTCATCCTTGGTTTTTATTTCGTTAGTACAAATTTTGATTTTTAATTAAAAAAAAACAAAGAAAGAATTCTAACCCGTCAGTAACTTGATTGTCATGAAAACAGAGCTGGATTCAAATCTCACGTCTTCGATGTGAGAAAGTGTGTTCTGTGAACTTAGCTTTTTCAAGCGGAACTAAGTTAACCAGTCTTACATGAAGTTGGGGATTTTTCTCTTGGTAGTTCGAATTTTACTTATAAATAGGAAAATACTGGCGAATACACGGATTTTTCTTTTTCTAGAGGTATGAAAAAGCGAAATTTCTGTTAATGAGCATCTTTTTTTTTTTTTTTATCCCTCGGGATTGGAGTATTACAAATGAATAGGATATAATTTCATCATCATCATTTCTGATGCGCTACACTTGAAATATTTTTGAAACTCTTAATAGAGTATCTGACAATTTTTCGAGCATGCATGTACAACAATGTTTACTTCATTTTTAAGAGCTCCCAGTTGATTCCATTGAAATGTTTAATATTTATTTTTATCACGAAATTGGCACCTTACTCCAACTTTCTGCGCATGTTTCTAAGCAAGCGTACTTCACAGTAAACACGATTCCAAAGTATATAAAAAAAAAAAAAAATCGAATTCATTTATTTCGGTAATTCTTACCGTTTATCCTAAGATATTCTGAAACAGAAACCAGTAAGAAAATATTTTCCGCGTCGGAACGACGATGATTGCCATAGTTCCAAGCCAAGGGGGAAAGGAGGCGGAGAGATACGATAAACGGTGTCAATTCCATTGTGAAACCTGCCACGATTGTTACCGTGTTTAGTTTTAACGCCCATAGCTTATCTTATCTCATAAAACAATAGTTCAATGTTGCTTGTATATCGTAATTGCCCGTATACCGTCCTGTATTCGTTTCCCAAGAATTGAGAATCCGAAACTAATTGGCAAGAGTTACTTGCACAGTTTTTGAGATAATAATTGTTTCATTACCTGTTTTTGTTATCGATACCAATACACGCCTTTTTTTTTCCCTTTTGCTGCATATATCTGACTCACTTTATCAGAATCAATAACGCTCATAATCACAAATACTATTCGACCATGTGATTTACTCTTGTGTCACCCATCCTGTTTATCTGTGACTCTTGGACCGTCCCGCGTGCTCTCTACCCATACACTCGAACATCCTTATAAGCGGGTCTAACGATCCGTCCCCTCTATTAGTACAGAGAACAAGTGGCCTATTGTCTAAGTGATTGAGCTATCTTCGTTTAGCTTGATGATTCCCAATTTCAAGTGCCTGCCTCTTTACCTTGGAGCTTGCGCAGTTGTGGACTAGCATTTACCGTTCTCCGAATATTCCCCAAAGGCATCGGCTATTGTGGCTATAGAGGACAGTTAAAACCGAGTGTTCTTTTATTGTAATAAGGTAATGGTCAGTGATGTACTGCACTAAACCCTGGAATAACGAATTCCAATATGTGTGTGCATATACGAGACATATTTAAAAATGTATTAGAAATTAATAATACCGAGAAAGAGAGAGAGTTCTTCATTGTTCCAATCTGTTATATTCTATCCATTTCCGCCTCTTTCACTCAGATAAGAATAACCTTCCTTTCCTGTTTGTCTTCCTGCTTTTTGAATGTCTTCTGGCTAGTTATTAATTTTAGTTGTGAGCTTAACGTTAACCCCTACGCAACGGTCTTCTGCATGCTTCTGGAAAGGATGTGCGTGGCTTTTCTCTGTGTTTTATTTTTTAAGTTCAGAAAGTAAAAATAAGGAAATGTAAGGCAAAAAACATTTCGATAATTTTATTTTTATATAAGTTATAATATAGTGTACTGATAAAGTTTCGACTAAACTTTAGATAGTTTAGTCAAAATTTTCATTTTACAAATGCAAAATTTTGCATTTAATTAGTTGCATTTAGTTCAATTAGCTGCGTTTAATTAGTTTTACAGTGAAAAAAAAAATGAAATATATGCCAGAAATTACTTTTGAGTACATATCATTTATATGATATGTACTCAAAAGTAAAAGAAATAAACGTTTGGGTTTAAGTCAGAAATAATGGACGGTCGTGTTCCGCTTTTAAGTAGCAAGATTAGAAGATGCATGCTTGTTTGGGTAAGTACAGTGCTTACTGAATATGATCGGTTATTCCATGAAAGAATTGCACTTCCTTTATTAAATGCAGGTGAATTTAGTTGAGCTGCAGCCTGTGTTAGAGACATGTAGGTACCTTTTCTTATTTCTGCTGTACAATTCAAAGAAAATTTCAATTATAAAATTAAATATATAGAAATTAATAATTTTATCTCTTTGATTTCTATGCAATTAGTGTCAGTTATCAATAATATTGAAGTAATGCTGCCAGCTTGAATTTGAATTGTGTGTTATTCACTTCCTTAATTATGAAAAGCGATAGTTATTTTAGCATTGGTACATTTATGTTCGTGACTGACTCTATTTCTGAATAAAATCCACGCGTTTTCAATATTTTATTGCAATAATTTGATCAAGCTCTTAGTCATATCTTAACACGAGAAATAATAATAATAATAATAATAATAATAATAATAATAATAATAATAATAATATTCTAATATTAAAATAAAAAAACAATCTGTTCATCATAATTTTAGATAAATATAATGGTATAAATAGTTTACAGTGATATTTCAGAGAATCCATATCTAGTGTCTTGTATGTAACGAAGATTTTATTATAAGGGGGAATTCATAAGAATATCATAAAATACGATAATAAAATTAGATATATTTTATTCTATTGTAGAATAATTGTTTAAACATTCCAATTTTTTGTCTTAATCTTTCATTAAACTGTAGTATTAATGGTTTTATCTGTTCTTGGCAATATTTAAATTATCCTTATGTATATAATATATGCATAGTTTGGTTCAATTATATTTGCTATTAACTAAATTACAAGCTAAAAGTACGATTTTTTTTTTGTCTACATCTTACAGAGAATATTTTTTATTCAAACAAAAACAAAACCAAATTTTACTTATATGCATATAATATATCAATACATATTTATAGTAATGTATTTCTACATAAAAATATGCCTGCATAAATGTACGTAGATACATATGCCCGAGCACGCTCTCTTGCTGACGTCACTTCAATAGATTTTTCTATGGCTTTCCAAGAGATGAAGGTTATTCCGTTTCTATGGTGGCAAAAGCAACGATGAAGCTTCCTGGTCTACAGTAGCAAATGACGTCATAGTTGGAGAATTTCTGTTGCTAGGTAACAGCATTATTACTGCATGGCAGGTGCGTGCATTATTGTTTCTAGGTCAAGTTGAAAGCAATTTTTTTCTGCCACAAGAATATATGTGAAATAATTGCCACATGAATATTAGTTGCTGTTCATTTAACCTCTACACGTATTTCTTATATATATATATATATATTTAAATATAATTTGTCTCTATAGAGACCGAAATATGTTTTGGAATTTAGTTATTATTCGTATGGTATTCATATTAGAAAAACTATAATAATTATAACGGTACTGTTATCTAATTGTTATTGATGATTTTAAATCCGATTTCTCTTTGTGTTGTTTTAATAATTTTCAATATTTAAAATGATGCCGATCGCCAAATAGCTGCATCATCCTTTGGATGTAAGTTAATTTATTATTATTATTTTTTTATTTCATAAACTCAAACATCAGATACAGAATGTCCTGAGTCTCTCTTCTTTTTTTTTTAGTTTTTATGTTCACTTCAGTTAGCGATTAAATGTTAATATGAATAACACATCTGTATTTTGTGCTTGTTTATAAATCTACGAGCTGGTAAGAATATTTGAGTTTTTAAAGAGATTACTGGTTTTTTTTTTTTTTTTTGTTTATGCGATTATTTTGTCGTAGACTACCCTGTGACGCTAACACATGCACAATACCCGGGGTTTGCTGAGTACCACTCTGAGTTCACAGGGATGTAGAGTTGTGAACACAGCTGGTGGTATCTCAGTAAACCTACGGGTTGAACTGCAACGTCAGTAGTCACGTGATCTGGAATTCAAGGCTTTGGCAACTTCTCCATGGGAGGTAAGTGTTTTTTTTTTTTTATTTTTTTTATTTCTTCTTTTCTGTTAAATAAGGTGTGTCTCAGACATTAAAACCGCTAGAACTTGGGTGTGTCTCGTTACTATGACATTTTTCTTGGTTAATTTTGGCATAGACTAATGTTAACCGAATTACAATTAAATATAGGAACGAAATCGCATTCGATTCGATCCATGGTACACTATTTTGTATTTCAGTATATGGAATCTTTAAATATTATGCAACATGATTTGTAGAGTTGTTTTTAAACTGAAATCACGTATGTTGAATTATAGTGTACAATTATTGTAGGACTGCTGAACATCTAAAATAGATTCTTCAAAATAAATAATACTAAGAAACTAAAATAAAAATTTTCAGTTTATTGTAAGAAAAAAAAATTATGTTTCGTTTTTAGAATGGGACTAAAAGGTTCTAAAAGGCATTTGGTTTTAACTATATAATTTGGGAAATACTTGTAACGTTATCCATTCAAAGTCGCTTATTCTGAGAATCTGATGATTTTATTCAGTAAGTTTGGAAATTATAATTTTAACAAATTTGATAATTAGCTTGTTATATAAACTAACACTGTTTGAATGGGCAGTATAAAGGGAGCAGATAAGGTTATTATTATTATTATTATTATTATTATTATTATTATTATTATTATTATATTCAGTTAACAGAGTTCACAGTCAAAGAGTAAGAAGAAACATACAACAAAGTAATACTATTTTTGACGGACAGATGAGTCCAATTTCACGCCCCATCCAAAAGCCCAGGAACCGACTAGATATTGTCGTAAAATGTGATATATCCCTAATACTGTCATTTTCTGGAGTTGAGATATTATATTTGAGAAGTTCAGCTTTTCCAGGTGTTTCATAAATTAACTTACATGCTCTTAGTATTTTTGGGTAGATTTGATATGTTTTTGTTCTTTTCTTCCAAATGCATTGAATTTCAATCATCAATTTTTCATGCACTTTATCTACTGCTGTACTGTCCTTTGGTATTGCCACTTCAATAAACCATATAAGTTGTTGTTCGAGTACAATACTGTCTAGCATATTATGTTTCAGTTCCTATCTGTTTCATTAATGTCTTTGTTTTCATTTTCAGTAACATTTCAAAGATATTTTGAAAGTTGGAAATCATATTTCCTAGACAAGTATCGCTTTCCTACAACTTATATGTTGCAAAAGCTATAACTTTTGCAAAAGATCATGCCTTTTGTTTATAGTCTGTTTGAGCAAATTTGCTGCGAGAACTAATCAGATGGCTCACACACTTTCTTCTTTATTTTTGCAGACTCGGTATATGCTATCATTACTAATCTTTCCACTCTTCGCTTTACTGCGTTCGTTTGTAGTGCTTGCTTTCTTGAGCAACAAGTATCAGACCTTCTGTCTCGTTCTTGATGTCACCCCGCTGAAGTCATTATTAAGTTAAGCGACTGTTAACTTTCCTTTCAATATCCTTCAAACACTGATCATGGCGTACTTTATTTTTTTCAACCTTCTGATCTTTTTGCCATTTCTCTGTCCTTGTACTACTTTTTTTAATCTACTATTTTTTTTTCTTTGTGAGCTTCATATAGCCTCTTTTCTGTGCTTGCCTTGATGAACAATCGTTGAACAATCGCTTTTCTTCTTCTTTTGTTTGCTTGACTTGTAAAAGTACTTGTCCTCCACTTTTTATGGACAGTTATAATCGATTTACATCACTGCAGAGATGCAAGACTTCGTTTATTTTCATTAATTTTTGTGTTTTACGATTCAGTGCTTCCAAATTGACTTGTGTGCTGTCAGTTATTCTTGTTAAAAATTTGATTACAAGGATGGCCCATATATATTGATTGTTGTTACAGTTCCTCCTCTGAGTTTGGACTTTATAATTTTCTGACTTTTTTTGAATATAAAATGTCTGCCTCTGGAATTCCTAAATGTTTATAGGATTCGTTCTGGGACGTGGTTTTAATTCTTCTTCCGTCTGCTAACTTTATTTCTTTGTTGGCTTTCATTTTTGTCATGATCTTTAGACAAATTTATGAAGTCCCAGTTGCCTACAGATGTCTCAACTAAACATTTGGACTGTATTAAGAAGTGCCTCAATTTCTCATAGAGTTTCAGATCATCATGTCAGTGATATTTTCCCTGCTTCTTTTGATATTTCACATCCGAAGCTAGTTTTCTTTAGAATTGATGCTAGGATGAATATTACAGATGATAATGAATCATTTGGAAAACTACTTCTCTCTTTTTTTCATGTAGTCATAACAGCTGCAAGAGTTTTTTTATTTTTTATTTTATTTTACTTATTCCAAAAATTTCTAGACATTTTCTAGAAATCAAAATATGTGGCAAGGAGTCAAATGCTTTCTTGTAATGACTTCATGGCAAATATATGTATTTTTTGCCTTTTCGAATTTTTCAAAATCGTTTTGTCAATTAACAATTGGTCCTTTTTTTTCCTTTGGGAGTTTGTGCAACAGCCCTTTTGTTGAATACGTACAAGCCGGTCTCATGATAAATGCTGACTCATCGAACTTGCTAATAATAATAATAATAATAATAATTTATTCCATTTGTAAGCAAAAGGCAGGAGGAAAGTGGATATACCCAGTTATTTATGTTGATTTTCATATAATCTACTTTCAATTGTAGGAAAATCCATCATTCAGCAGTAACAATAATGTGTAAAGTTTGAATAATAAATTTGTAACCGTAATTTTTTTTTTAAAAATCAGACAAGAAATGTTAATTATGTCAGCTTGCTTCTTTTCATTAATTTTTATTTGCGTGTTTAACATGTGTTTGATTCGTTTTAACTTGGCGATAAACACCATAAATTAATGTTAAAATAATGTTATGTAGTATTTCCGATATTTACAAGCATATATAATTTTAGATGTTTAGGTCAGAAATGAATTTCATTTTCCCCGGTGTGATCCATCGTCTTGCTTATTGGTGACTTAAAGCGACTTGAAAAAGTCTTATGTTTGGTCTCTAGAACAGAATTTCCGGATTTATATATATATTTAAAAAAAAAATTAAATGCAGCCCACCACACCGCACTAATTTAGTATAGATATACAACCATTCTTGGTTGCGAGATTAAAAAAAAAAAAAAGGATATAATTGTCTGTCTGTTTGATCGAATGGATAGCATATCCATTCTCCAAGCAAAGGTGTGGGTTCGAATTGCGCTGTTGTACTGATGTTTACTGAATGTCTTCAGGTCGTAATGAATTTCATCGCCCAGTGTGAGACCACCAGTCTGCTTACTTGAGCTCTCAAGTGGCTTGACAAAGTTGAATTTTTGATCTCTAGAGGAGAGTTTCTGAATTATCTTACCCTTAGCCCACCCGTAATACTAATGTACTATACTGTTATAAGCTTTTGTTAGCAAGTTCACGTAAAATATAAAAGATATTGTAGCGATCCCATACGGCTTTTAGACACGTTACTGAACGCATGCAATTTCTCTGATGAATGCCGTTACGCTTCAAGATTTTTAATGATATTCAAACTCACGAAAATGCCTTCATTGAGCAATCAGATTGACGCGACGTGCCCTTTGGTTTGAAGATGTTTGGATTCGATGCTCATCGCCATTGTGAGAAGCGTTTTCGAAATAAATTGCTTTTTTCCATCGAAAGTGAAGTAGTTGGTCTCATCATGAGATGGTAAGGTTTTTTCTTCCGGATAACTGGATTATTTGTCGACAGACAAATCGACCTAAGAACATAACGCCAAGAGATAAGAAAATTGGGATGCGTAATGAGTTCGCAACAAGGAGAGTGAATGGAATTGGTAGGTACGACCTTAATTAAAATTGTATTGGAAACCTGATCTAGGGCTGGTAATCGAAATCGTGGTCCGTAAATAGGATCTTGAGACAGAAAGTTATCCAAGTACCCGATCAGGCAGGCCGGAGGTCTCTTTAAGCACCAGGTGACAAATTCAGCGATCTGATATTACGGTTGGGTTAAGGCAGTGTTTCTCAACGTGGGGCGTATACGCCCCACAGGGAGGCAATTAGAAAATGTACATGCACAGATTTATACATATTTATATTATACTTTTTCAGAACTTGGCTGACTATTATGCTAGAGGGGGGGGGCATCAAAATCTTTGAGAGGTTGAGGTGGGGCATCAAGATCTTTGAGAGTTGAGGTGGGGCATGATCCAAAAAACGTTGAGAAACACTGGGTTAAGGGAAGAATCCCACTTTAGAAATCACTCGTGGTACTTGATTAAGATTGTTTTTTTCAAGATTCCAGTAAGCATTTGGTATCCCATTTCGATGAAAATCATATATATTAATTGTTTAGCTCAATAATTTAATACTGAGCTGTTTTAATACGACCATCATAAAATATATTTTACAGAAATAGTATTAAAGTTAAGCAATGAAACTTGTATAAACCAGAATGGTGTAAAAAATATATATGACTAATCTTCGTGATATTCTTTCTTTGCTTTCCATTCTTCACGTTTCTCTTTTAACTTGGAAATGTCTTTTTCGTATTTGGCTCATAATTTTTGTTTTTATTTTGTTGATTTGAATCCGACTTAAAACTTTTATGACGTTAGCAAATTCGTTCGTCATTCTGTTAAAGTTACAAATATTTTACGAAACTTTTATAACTTTTTTCAGTACGCGATTTTGATACGGTTTTTTTTTCCAAATTGTATTAGACATGCATATACAAACATTTCGTACACTTGAATTAAAATTCTAATGTATCAGGGAGAACCATGCGTTTCGTTTCGTTCCTGTTTTCCTAATATAATTAAATGTTTTCCCTGATCTGTATTGCCTTCTATATTCTTGCGTATTACATAAAATTACTGCTAAATAGAAAGAACACTTAATTATTTGGAGTATTAAATAACACAGGATGACAACAGGCATGGCGGATCCTAATTTATGTGAAAATTGTACAAAAATTATAAACTGGCAATAGAACTGCTGACATAATTCTCTCTTGTCTACTTGGAAGTTGTTATCCACGGATTGAAAACGAAATTCCCATTCCATTTGGAATTTTTGCATTTGGCTAGTTAACGACTGACTGACAAGGCACTCTATGTTTAAGACGTACTATTTACAGCCGGTTATTTTAAGTGCATAGCATTAGTATACCTTAGGATGTAGCTTCCAGCAACGATTCAAAAGTTGAGTTAACTTTCGCCGCCCCTGGCATCTGTGTGTGTGTGTGTGTGTGTGTAAAAAAGTAGCAAAACACTTCATGCGAAGATTCGTCAGCGAGAAGGAGGGTGGGGGAATGTTCATCCGGTTACTTTGTTAATTTTTCTTAAGAAAGAACAACAAAATATCTAGTTAAAGATGTTAAACATGTAATACATACAGAAGGTGCCTTTGACAAATGTCATTGCTTATTTGTCCCTTTGTTTTTTTTTCGTGGAATCCCAATTATAAGGCTATAACTAGTACCACGTAAGAAATATCTATGTGCAGACCAATTTTCTTCAATGTGGCGCAGCAGCCAAGTCGAGAATACCAATAACAAATAAATCGGGAAAGGGTGGGTAATGCAATTTCGTGTCCTGTTAAACAAATAGGGATTAAAGGCCAAGCCGGACAGGTCATGGGGCTTAAGTATCGCGGACCGCGGATTGTTATTATTATTATTAATTATTATTATTAAGCAAACAGGATTCATTTAAATATACTAGGCCCGTAGACTCTACACGGCATTGCAGGATAATGTGGTGACCCCCCCTCTCTCCCCTCAGTACTTTCTGGTATTAGAATAAAGTAAGGTACTTTCGTATTATGTCTTATAACAGTTCTTTAGGATAAAAATTATATTTCAATCATTAATGGAAAGTAATTCTATTTATTTTTATTCTTCATATTTATGAAAATACATAAACTGAAATACAAAATGTACGCATTATGAAATTGTTTCTTAACGTATAGCTTTTTTTTAGGAAAGCACTTCAGTGAAATTCGAGCAGTGTAAAAATGAAGGATCTGTAATTTAAAAAAATTATAAAAAAACGAAGGATTTTTAAGTAACTTGTTTTCTATAATTTATGCATATAAGTCTACTCACTCACATAAATCTGACCGGATTTTTGTTGTTTCAAATTTTGCATTCACCTATCGCATTCTGCCGGTTTCGAGATGTTGGCTCTTCTTCAGGCAGGAAATGGTTCTTTCGAAAACTCTTGGAAAGTAACCAGCAGATATTCAAACTGACTTTTAACACCAAAATGAACGAGTAAATAGTAATGATTTTTACTCCACTAAGGAATAAACCCTCTAGTTAGAGATAAAACCTGTGATCGTGATCGAGAAATCTGTTTGAAGTCTAACCGAAATCCTGTCAGGTTTTTAAGTTAATTCGCACATCGTGCAGGCAAACTGCATTTTACTTTGGCACTGAGGTATGTATACTTTAATATGTATGTGTATATTATGTGTATGTATTTCCGAACGATATCATCTTTGTAATTAGTGAAAATTGCGTTGTGCACACTTTGGTTTTTATATGTGGATAAAAACTAGCATTTGGCAGTGGGTATTTTTAAAGATGAATATAAACCAATTCATTAATTCCAGGGAATGAAAAAATATAATTCCCTGATATGATTTTAATGCTATTGTAGTTGTATTCTTTTAAAAGTCTGACTTTAAGTCACTATATAAAGTCTACTTCATCTAATTCATACCAACAGAAATCGGTTATTATTTAGTGCTGAGATAGAACAAAACAAATTTTGCAGTAGGATTAAGTATTGCCTAAAAAGAATCGAAATTTATAGTATCCAAAATTTGTTCTAGAAGTCTGCACTCGATATAACAGTCACATTTTATAACAAGAACTGCAAAGAGAATTTGGATTATTTTCAGTGTATTTATAATATTCGTAAAATATAGTTTAGCTTTAGGTGCACTTTCTTTTGTACTTTTCATAATTAGCAATAGTTTATTCTTTTAAGGAGTTTTCTTAATTGCATGGCTGTAGGACGCTTAGATAAAAAAAATACTAACCTCCTAGTGCTTTGACTACTTTATTTCTCTGAGCACGTGTGCGTTTGATGCTATGTCCCCTACTAGCACTCTCTCTCTCTCTCTCTCTCTCTCTCTCTCTCTCTCTCTCTCTCTCTCTCTCTCTCTCTCTCTCTCTCTCTCTCTCTCTCTCTCTCTCTCTCTCTCACTAGAGTAGATAGCAAGCACAACTGTTTGTGTAGAGTAGACACTTATAGTTAGTTTGCATGCATGAAGCCTTCTTTTGTAGTGAAGCTGGAAAGTGTGCACTTTTTCCTATCGTCCCACGATTCCTATTCGTCTGTACTGTTGTCCTAAGTGTGTATTAACAAGGTATTTTCAAATAACTGTAAATGCATTTACTTAGGATAGTAGTATTGGCGATCATCCTGCATGACTTCTATCCTTGGAGGCTGGAGTCTTCTTTACGACTTCTTCGTTTTCACCATCACGGAATTAATAACAACCTTTTAGTTGAAATAACTTATTTTTGCATGTAATTTGAATATCTTATTAATATTTCTGTTGGGTTTGCTGCTTTTCCCCTGTTTTTGTTTTGGAATGAAGCTAAGGCTAATTGTGGCCGATGCTTTGTCATGTAATTAATTCTTTTTTTTGTGACTAATAAAGTGACTAAACTTAAATTGAATGGAAGTGTTTTGTCCATATGAATAAATATTTCTGCTTTACATTATAGTCACAGACAATATGGTATTTTCATTCGATTTAAACGGGTTTATGCTATTAACACACATTATTCACGGACTATTGAAAAATAAATTGACTTTTAACCAGATTTATAACCTTTTGAAATCTGTCTTGCAATCCGTACTCTAACAAATGGTAAGTAAGATCGACGCAATAATTGGAGTGTTGATGGATTACTTCAGACATCTTTTATTGCATGTTTAAAAGATTGCCGGAGGTATATTATAGCACAAATTGAATTCTCTCTCTTTTGAGCTAAAATATCGAAACTTTATTTGCTTCTAAAAAGATGTTACTGTCACACTTGCAATATTGCTTCCAATTTTGAACCTTTTACTCCGATGAAGTCAGTGCTTGCACATATTTTTCTTTATGCTGCGTAACTCTAGTAACATAATTTATCCAGACTGTTTTGAACTTGAAATATTTAAGCGGTAATATGCTTTCTATCCATGTCTGTTACATTTTACAGACCGTGCATGCAAATGTTTAATGTATCCGATACGGAGAAAATAAATGTATTCAAGAATTAAATAAGATATGTGTGCAACTGAAAAAAAAATCTACGAACCATTCAAAGGAAATAAAACTGACCATTTATATATATCTAGCTTGAATTTAAGGCAATGAGTGGACAGTATTCAATATAATTTTTTCAAAAGAAAGAAAAATTTTAAAAGTATATAAAGTATATAAATGAAGCTCGCCTTTGTTCGATATAGCGAGATGAGTTTTTGTGTAGAATTAATACACAGAAGTCAGTCATCAATAGAACGCACTTCTTCAATAATAATAAAAAAAACTTAAAAGTAGAATGTGTTTAGGTAGTGTATCAGTAGAGCTGTGCTTGCGGAACACGTTGGGCCCACATTTGATTTTTAACCACTAAATGGATTCTGATGAAATTTTGATAGCTAACTCATAGTGCATCTATCATTTTACATTCACTCCTATATATACGTAACAGTTATCTACTAAATATAATGAAGTTCTATATTATACAGATGTCATTTGTTATGCCTCGGCTTTACGATGAAATGATTCCAAAGAGGGAAGTATATAAGGCTTGAAACACTCGCCAAAAGTTTCCTTAAAAATTTCGTCAAAAAAATCAATGAGTATAGAATTGTGGATTTATGGAGTCGCATTCAAATCTCGGCAAGTAAAGATTGCTATTTGTGAAATCAGTAATACTAAAGACAGTGTCTATTTTACTGTTAAATCTGCACTTTATTATTTCTTACTGAGATTGTTGTGGTAATACATTTTGACCTTGGGCTTTCATCATATAGGCTTTGGCTATAAATATATGCTAAACCATACCAAGTCAAAACCAAATCAATTATATAAGCGAGTGAAGCTCAAAGTTATATGAAACATGAAATACGCAATATCTTGTTCGGGTTTCATCTAATTTTGAACTTTATTAACTATATAATGGAATTAAGTTATATATTTCATTTTCTTGCTTTGTTATAAGAAAGATATTTGTGTTAACCCCACCGCTCAAAAAAGTCTACTGTAGAACTGAAACTATTTCAGACATAACACCAGTTATGGTTTAGGAACATGAGATGGCAATGGTGGGAATAAAAGGCTTTAGATGATTTATTTATCTATTATGAAATATTTATAAATAAATAGCTTCAAAATTTTATGATTTTACCAGAAACTATGCCATAGTTTCAGTTGCTAAATAATGATGATGGACTTTGCTATCATTCAGCGAACTTGGCGCTCTCAGTACAAGCACGGTATATCTCAAGAAGGCCAGTCAAAGATCAAAGTTGACACACTCTCTCATTTGACTTGTGTGCACTTTCTATTACGCGAACTTAAAGTTAGCTTTCCTTGATGACATGCTGGTTGCGAGTTCTCCAATTTTGGGATTCGAGTTTTCATTACCATAAATGCATAGCGCGTACTTTCAGTCGATCGCCGCACTGTAATAGTAAACCTGACAACTACTATTAGATTTAAAAATAATATCTTGTCTAATAAGTTGCTAATATTAAGGATGAGAACCTGCCCATTAGGATGTTTGTCATTGGCGGCTGAGTGGATAGCCTCTTCGCTTCTCTAGCAACTAACCGCGGGTTATTCGAATCCCATGGATGTTTCTAGAATGGTATATGATGTTGAATATTATGTATTTAAGGTTCACATTGACTTGGGAAAAAAAGTATCATGTGTAGTCTCAAAAATAGTGTTTCCAGATTATCTAAACTTTGTAGTCTAGTCACAGCACCAACGTGTTGTAGGTTTACAGCGTTTTACTAGTGCACTAATTATGACAAAATTCCAAGTTGGTTGTTTGCATACAAACAACCAATCGATTTATTTTGAAAGTTGTTGTTTTTTTGATTTTCATGTGAAATGCTAAATACAAAAATAAAGTAAAAATGAAGTAAAGATTACTGATGTTAAAAGGCATCGGCTTTTATTAACAGCTGAATCACTTATGGGGTTTACTTAATTGAAATCAGAGTAAATTTATGGACGATTTTAAGTACAGTATCTCACCCAAACATTAAAACCTTTTCGTGTTGATACACCATTACTGTGGATACAAGGACATCCCTATATCCCTCATAGCGCATCCTTTAATCCACAGTGACTTTTTTCCACTTTAGTCTTCCAAGTAGCAAAATGGTTGTATTACAGTGATCAAAGTTATCTACCACCTGGAATGTACTAACTACAATATAGTAACCTAGAATAATATTTGTTCACGCAAAATACTTATTGACACACAATACAATTTTACAAATCCGATTGCCAGCGTAGGTCCCCCCTATGATCATGAATTGACAATTAATTTGCTTGGACTTAACGTGATTTATTCAGTTAGTTACCATCACTGAAGGAGGTTCACACAGTCATCAATATAGCATTTCCTAAAGCAAGAAGAGCATTGCCTAACAAGGTATTTTATCTTCCAAAAACGAAACTGTTAATTCCCACATAGATACAAAGAAGAGTCGACCAATTTCTAGGGGCAAGACGGTTCGAATAAAATCATTACAGTTATGATTAGGAAAGTTTCATACCAGCTTCAGTCACCTGATCAAAAAGATTCGCAGCTTCAGAGCTGGATCCCCATGAAACAGCTGTAGTTGACTGTTGCACCTGATTTTATAGCCAAACACACTTAAAATGCTCTGCAAGATCGGGCCGTTTTTGTTGTAGAAGTCTGATTATATTTTCTATTTTAAAGTGGTGTTATGATTATTGTAAGTTGTCTGTAAAATAGTTCCTTTTTAATTGGAATCTGTTTTCTTACACTATTATTTTGGGTCATAAATATCTTCTGAATATAGTTTTATTTACAACCAATTTTACAAATACTTTTCTGAGATTATTAGTTCCTTTCTTATGAAAGAAGGTACTCTCAAAATAAATTATTCTTAAACTGCAAAGTCGCCAAAAGTGCAGTCTGCTGCATCGTTGAACAGTGAAGATCGGGAGCCTTCCGATTTCTAAAATGTGAAGACTTAAAACGTATACCGATTACTCCCTCTGGGGAATAAAATGACGCCAGAGGATTTGTTTTGTTTAAAAACTAAATGTATATAATGAAATAAATTATTGTGAATGAGATAGGTCGGAGGAGAAGCAAGGTTTAGAGGAAGGAGAGAAGCATAAGTAAACAAAGTGGGCCTCATGTGATCAGATTCCAAAGCCATCTGGCTTAGATATATCTAAATTAAGTTATTTATTACGTAATATCAGAATTTAAGTAGTGAATTACTGATGTCACTGAGGTATTACTGAATTAACTATTCTCTTCTTTCACGTATTTGTGAAAGAAGGGGGGATAGTAATTCCCCCCGAAATTCTCCACATCAAAGTATTCATTAAAATAATATATATGTATATATAGATATATGTATATATATATATATATATATATATATATATATATATATATTATATAACATTCTATAAAGGGGCTACGGAAGTCAACATTGGCTAGATTGCTGTGCGAATCTGGTCCGTCGAAAATTACTGCTTCTGTATAATGTTATAAAATTTTAAAATATTCTAATTCTACATCCGACCATATTAACGAAAGAAACGTAATACACATAAATTGGCTATCGCTGAAGATTCTTCCACTAAACGCTTAGCAAAATATGTCGCCAAAACATTAAAGAAAGAACATCCAGGAAGAAACTTTTCTCTCATGAAAAATTCAGCGCACTTCAAAAATAAAATAAAAGACATTATCCCACGATGGAGACTTAGCTCTTGACATTTCCATGATGGAGAACTATTTGACATATATCTTTATTCGTCGGTATTCTTGTGTTAGGGATGGTATTTCTTCCATTAAGAAAAATGGCGTTATGTATTACAGTCAGAATATCTTTTGAGACAAAAGAAATTCTGTGAGCATGATAAACGTATGCAAAATAGAATATTCCAATAGCAGTCCTTAAATAATAGTACTCTTCAACGTAACTATACGTTGTACATAACAACGCATCTGTATACGCTGGCTAATTTGTTGATTATATCTTTGCAATCGCTGCATGGAAATGCCTTTTCGTTGGCCGCCTGAGTAAGACCAAATCACGAAAGGGGAAAAAATATATCATAGAAGGAGATAACCTCTGTAGTCTTCTTTTTTAGATACACTATGCTCGAATTTGTGTGAGGCAAACCCTTCTCAATAACATGCCCACTGCAATGACATAACAGAGCCAACCATTTCTGTTCTATGAATACATACAAAAGAACAGACATGATTGTCATATTTTAAAATAACAGAAATCTATTGGTACATCCACCCGTACTAGTTTAAATAATGAAACTAACAATAAAGAATCTTGATTACTCTTTCAGAGTAATCAAGATACCATATCATATTTTAGCTGTCACTGTCATATGAGATCTATTTCCTTAATAGTCTTTAATTTTCATATTTTATTTTCCCGTTGCTTTGCATAATGCGGTTATTAATGCACTGTATTGTTTAATTGGATACAGAAGCTTTATCGGTTGGTGAATATTACTTTTTGAATTCTATGCAGTCGTTCTATTCCTTTTTTTTAAATCCTGTGGGTCGTTCTTGTTTTTTGTCAACGTTTTATGGCTTTAATGCTGCTCCTGAAAGATGTAAAACTTGCATGTTATAGCAGCTGTCCTTGTCCCACTGGCATTCAAGCACCGCATCGGTTGTCACGTTTCGTTTTTCTTCTTCTTCTTCCGAATGGTATGGGATTGATTTCCTCATTTCTAGTAAGACGACCCCAATATTAGTCCTTCCTGACTGTTTTATAGTCTCTTTCACTACTAATGGCAAGAACACGTGATCATGTAAAGTTAAATAGAAAACTGAGTTTAATTTAATAAGGAGATCCTAAACAATAGCCAAGAGGAATGGATCGAACTATCTAAGCGTCATATTTCGGTAGGTCAGTATGGGTCACCAGTTGAAGCGGAGATAGTCGGAAGAAACAACAGTAATGGAACTTGAAGCTGAACTACAAAAGAATTCTTGAAAAAGAGAAAGGGAGGGTTCACCTACTTGAAAGTCACTTGAAACTTGAATTTTGTTCAAATTTGTGGAAATATATATATTTTTTACAAATTCAAAGGATATTCCGAAGCTATAAATTAATTTTAAGGTGTTGGACCCATAAGGAAATATTTTTTAAATATTATGAGAACATAGGTGGCGCTGTAACCAGCACTCGCTTGTTAATATTATAAATTGTTGTTTAAGAGATACTTGTGCCATGAGAGGTTTCTTCAATTAATACGAAAAATCTTACATTAGCAATAGTAAATTTGAAAAATCTCGCTTGGCACAGCACCGAATAGATACAGACCACAACATCCAATAGTCTGAAACACGCTTACTTCGATGTCGGTAGCGCTGAGGCCTTACTTCACTTCTCTCTGTCGAAGATATGAGAAAGTCTTATTTTAATCACACATCAATATATTTTTTAAGTAGCTAATGAATTCATTATCGATATTGCAATATTTCCTGAGTTATACTTTGTAATTAACTATTGTCGCGGCTGATGATGACCTGTAATATTCAGACTGAAGTATATGGCCTTAAATAAATAGTATTCCTTATCCCTTGTGCTTTTTCGTGTTAATAGAAAAATATTATAAATTCTTGGATAAAAATACTTCTAAACAAAAGTAGCTTTGGTAATTCATTTAAGATACGAGAGCTTAATTATTAATACATTAATAGGATAAATCGGAATTACAGCAACTAAATGATGCAGTCGGGATGTTCATTTATGAAGAATTTTTAAATCAGTTTTCAGCCTTCTCCCTTTAAACGTTACACACGTACTAAGGATTATTTGCACTTTTGAGCTCCCAAGTTTTATTGGAGCGGAAGTTCATTCCTTCCACTTTTATTCTTACAACACCGTATTGACTAAGTTTAGTGTGCACAGAAGCTTTCCACCGAAAGGTTGGATTTGTTGCTCATTACCTTCAAGCTAGATGACCTTTACAAATGCGACTTGGAATATCATTATTTGTTCAGCCATGATGTAGCATCATGGCTGAACAAATGGGAGCTCAATAAACAAGACACATCTTGTTTGTTGAGCCATAGAGAAGTATTTCTTTTGATATTAAATTAGTATTTCGGATCCAGCTGGGAAACATCAACATCAAACATTAAATGTAAGCAAACATTTGTATCTCTATTAAAACTTTTCATCCGAACTGGTCAATAACTCTACAGCTGCTTTTCTTCCAAACCGCGACAAACGCTGGCGACAATCAGCAATCACCCATCTATTCACAGTTCAGCTCCGATCTATTTCCCCCCCCCCCTTTTTTTTCTTTTCAATAATGTATCTTATACTGCGTTTCTTTGGATAAACCATTCTTCATCTGTTTCCCAAATTAACAACAAAAGTGTGTTTTCTCCACGTGTTAATTTCAATAGAACCATTTCAGTTTTTTTTTTAAAAAAACATTGATTTTTAAAGCATTTAGAAGTCTTACCGTAAACTATATTATTTTTACCTTCTAACAACACGCATAATAACCATTTTCACTTTCGGTGAATACGAAATCTTTATTTTTTATTGTTTATTTAAGTTTGCATTCACATTTGGATGTAAAATAAAACATATTCTTCTTAATATTTCTAGACGAAACAGCGAGGTTTTTCAAGTTACTTCAGACCTCCAACAAGCAGGGTGATGCACTTATACCGATGAAATTCATTTAAGATATTTAAAGCATGCGTGCACATTGCGGAAGTTGAACCCTACCTTTGGTTGGTGAGCGCTTACACTGTCATTTGGCTAACTCACCCAACAGTGTTATCTAACCATAAAACGTCTTTTCTTATATGTTTCCGTCCATCCTCTTGTTAATGCAAAGTTTTAATTATTTTAGTAACAAAGTGGGAAAGTTTGCATCTGATTTGATATATTTTTGATTATAGCAACAAGAAAAAGTAAGAGAGGTTCAGATACTTGCTACAGAAATTTGTTTTATCAAAAAATCTTGTTTTAATTAATGATCTTTTTAAATCGGATGAATAACATCCAGAGGTTTTTTTTTTTTTTTTTTTTTTTGTTTTGAGACTGCAGAAAAGAGAGATGCTAAATGGCATTAGACATTACAAGGTCTTTCCCATACTTCTCCCTAACGATACTTTGTCTTGTTTTCAGTCCAGTGAAATTTCGGAAAAGGGGTGGCAACAATTCATACAGATTTCAATGTATCACAGATGTTCATTATTGTGTTTAATTAATGTACTAGATCTAAAGGATCGCGAGTTGAGCTTTTGGCTGCCATTTTTCCAAAATGGCAGCTAATTCTTGAACTCTTAGTTTGTTCATTTAACAACTCGGCTAAATTTTCAAACCTTCACTCTTTATTTTTCTTATTTTTCATTTATGGATCTCATTTAAGTAAACTGTTCCCTGTTGTTCCCTGTCATTTTCATTATCACCCCGCTTAGCATGTTTAACTACAAAAATCATTATTTGGCGGGGTCAGTGACTTGCAATTCTCATCGGTATGTTATTCATGTTTGGTTTTAGCAATAATGGGACAACTGTTCATCCATTTCCATCAACTTATCAGTCAGTTGCAATTCAGGGGATCTGTAGGTGAACCTAGAGTCGAAAGGAATTGAAATTGAGATGACCATAAAAGAGTTTAAATAACGATAACTTAATTATTGAACGAACTGCGTGAATTGGCGCACACAGAAAAGTCGATAGGCTTCTATTTTTAGTTTCCGAAAGTCGCTATCTCTTCATCCACGTTAATTATTATTTCTCCCTTTATCAGAAAGACGGAGTGTGGGCTGACGAAATGAGTTAATAATCTTATTAGAAAACAACTGAGGCATTCAGTTATTCATTGACGTGATAACGAACACTTGATTTGCATAATGTATTGGTTCAGTACAATGAGACTTGAAATTTTCATTATTATACACGCATATGCGAGAAAAATAACTCTGGAATACAATATAGTGACTTATCAGCAATAAATCTGAGGATAACACGATTTGGCGAGGATCAGGATTTTTGGTTATTTCATACTTTTGCAATCAGAAATTGCGAGTCTTGCTCTTGCTCTGGGGAGATTCGAGAAATTACAGTGGATGCTGTGATGTTTTTCAGTTCCCTCAGTTCATTCTCCATCTACTGCAAAATAGCAGGTGGGGTGGAAAAATCAAAAGGTTGTCTATTGAACAATAGCTCCATATGACAATGCTTCTTCTCCATGTCTGCATCACAGACTGAAACACCGGCTTTTTGATTGGAAGGTCCTGATTCGCGTGTGGACTACGAATTGAGCAATATTTACAACACCTTTTTAATGGACAAATGAGTTAGGTTGTCTCATGTAGGTTATAGCAGGTGTTTATTCTGCAAAACAATGGCTGAAGGAACACAATCCGTTAACAGACAGAATATAGATGCACATTGCTTTCACTGGCTTAATTGCTGCGGTTTAATTTCAGGCATCAATAACACGACCTCAGTCTTGATTCACAAACACGTTTAAGTTTGTGGACATGTTCGCCATCCGAAGATCGGGAATTTCATCAGATGGAAAAGCAACGCTCTAAGAAGTACTCAAGCAGGTTGAAAGTTATTAAGGATAGTGGAATGTCTAAAAAGTGATCATATTGTTCTTATACGATCCAGTTTACTTAGTAACTTAATATCTTTTGTATTGTAAAATTGTACTACTTTTTTTTCTTTCAGTACACACACACACACACACACACACACACACACACACACACACACACACACACACACACACACACACACACACACACACACACACACACACACACACACACACACACACACACAGAGAGAGAGATAGTGAGAGAACGATACAAAGTAAATGTGACTGATGCTATCTTGTACAAAACACAATTAATTGTGACAAATGCATTTCTGTATGTAATAAAGCTGTACTGCGCTTCACAGAAGGCCGCAGTTCCCACCCCTCGTTAAAGACCCTTCACGATTACTCTCCCCTAGTGTTTACCTAAATATTGCAAACTTATAGATTTAGGTTTAAATATCGCTGATGAAAACCACGGTTTGAATCGAATTACTGAAGACTAAAAGTCTTCAGTAATCCGAATCGAAAGTTAACAAGGATCGAATGTTCCTTGAGACTGCAGTAGTTATTAAAATTACAGCGTTTAACAATGATAAAATGTTCTGTTAATTTTCTATTATTAATGTATTATTGTTTTTAATATTTCTAATAACTTGTCACTTTTTGAATGTAAAGAATGTCAGTTATTTTTTTAATATTTGAAAATTCCGCCGACATGTTACAGGTTTACAATACGTGTTCCATCTCTGGTGTTGATTGAAATCTATTGTATGTTTTTGACAAAAAATAAATAAAATAAAAATATACTAGCTCCACACCCGAGACGCTGCCAGACCTGCAGCACACTAGTCCTATGTATAGGCAAGCGATTGAGAAGGAAAATGCAATCTGTTAATGTTTATGGAGAAACTGGAGATCGCAGTCCTTCAAGGAAACTGTGTGGTTCCACATTCAGTTTTCCCATAAGACTGTTAACTCCAGTTGTTCAAGAAACATATTAAAAGGTTCCTTCTTTTTTTTGAGCTCTCTTTCCTTCATTTTTTCCTTTCTGGAACCTTCTTCCAGGAAGACTTCTTGAGGAACATTCTGGGAGACCTCCAAGCACAGAAGTAGAAGGCATAAAAGAGAACAAGAAGTTGGTTCAATATATTTGGAGCTGGTCAGAATGGATGTGGACCATCAGCTCTTCCTGTGTAGTAAAAAAAGCGCCCTGAAAATACTTGGAGAGAAAATGGTACATCTCCGGGCTAAATATTTAAGATTAGCGACTGGAATATCTTAAATAAGGATCACCAGCTGAATCTCTTCTGGACAACACAAACATTTTAGAGAAGTTTTTGGTGCACCACCCTATATTATCCTATATATTATGTAGCTCTCATCCCTAACAGAATTTTTGTAAGCCTTGTAATACATTCGTACCGTGGATGGACTAAGGTTTTTCTTTCTTTCTTTTTTTAACAATTTTATATAGTTTTGTATTTTTACCTGATCTCGAAACTCTGCTGTGGAGACCAAACATGGAACTTACTTAAGCCGCTTCAAGCCTCCAATAAACGGGACACAGTCTCTTTCCCACCAATGAAATTCACTGCCCATCTAAAGCAACCATAAACATCTATGCCCACAGCCTGTTGGATGGAGAGTGGATACGCCAACCACTCAGCCAGTATAATAACAATATTTTTTTTATGGTATGGCGGGTTTTTGGATTTATAAAGTGTTAAGAGTTGTGCAAGCGAGATATTACAATGTCTTGAGTGCCATAAGAGGAGGAAATCACGTAGTTGTATAATACACACACACACACATAGTTTTTTCATGCATAGGTAGCTATGGATGAGATGTGCTTATTTCAGAAGGGGTAAGTCGGTCTATAAGAAAGACTGTGTTTTGATGGAATTGAAATTAACAAGCCTTTGTCTGCCCCCCCCCCCCCCCACACACACTGAAATATAACAAGGAGGTCACTGTTTGAGGCACTACTGATTATGGAAGATCCTGTAGCTTCGGATATATGGGCACTGCAAGGTTTGTCGAATGAAAAAGACGAATAGAGTCAGCAAAACTGTGGATGATATTTGAGGTTAGCGATAGAAGAACCATTTGTGAATCGAAAGAATAGCGTGGGGCAAAAGTACAGTACTCTCGCATTGGTAGGAAAATCTAAAGAAAGGAGGCCTTCCACCATGGCACTCACTGAATGATCACAGAGGAAGTTTGCAATCCAATCGCAGAATGTTAGATGGTAGCCCATAAGATGGTTTAAGGAACTTTCTGTACCAGATCAGATCAAAAGTCTTGGAAATATCTAAAGCGATCACACAGATTTCACCAAAACTTTTTCAAACCTTGGTCCATTACCCATCTCTGGACCCAAGCTTTGGAAAGGTTTGGTGAAATTTCTGCGAACTATTAATATGGATTACACCATTCTCATTCCACAGTAGAATGGTGGAATCCATATTTATAGACACTTATTAACTGGTGGCCTTTTAAGTGGTGGTGGAGGAGTTGATTATTGATGACTTTTTCCATTATTTTGATAGAACTGAGGTGACTGCAATTGGACAATAGTTGGACAGATGGCTTTTGAGACAGATCTTGTTATTAAAATGATACAGAGACATTGTTAAAATGAATAAATAAATACAATTGTTTCAAGGATAATGAAGAAAACGAATATGAAGTATATTAATGCGATACTTGTTGCACAATAATAATAAGTAAAGTTAATAAGTTTAAATTTAACTTGAAATCAAAAACCCATGTTTGATAAATTAAACAGGATTTTCGTGCAACTATAACATCTGCTTGTATACCACCGCCAGGGAATGCATGCTACTACTGTAGTTCCTCGTATAAAATTGATTCTATTAAAGGTTATGAAAATTTTGTAATCATCTTAAAATTAACACCATAGACCATTGCTTTCGTAAATGGTAAAATTCAACTACACCTGTTTGTTTTTCGATTCTCGAACGAATAATATCTCACAGCTTCTTAAGTGTTTCTAATCAAGAATATGGGAGTGCGATACCATCATTCACAAATTTTATATAAGGGAAAGTAAACAGTTATCTTTAACTTTAGCAGAATCTGATCACTACAGCTATTCAGATTAGTCTTCATTAAAACTGGTAAACGGAAAATGCTCAACAAAAATCTGTATTCGTATATTTATGAAGATATAAGAATACTCGTTGAGTCAAGTGGTTTACCGCCACCGGAAATGAAATCTATCTATTCACGTGTGTATATTAGTGTGTATTAATAGATGCAGAGTCAAGTCATATATGAAAAAAATCGTATATGTAAAATATGCAGCTTTTAATTTTGCTTGTCGTGTAATTTAATTAGGAGTGAAAAGATATGGCTTCAAATCTCATCAAAAAACACAAAGAACTTCTGTGTCTGTTGAAGCTGAGTTATCCGTTTTTCAGACCGTAATGGAAGGATTTAATTCATGAAAAAAAAACTTTCATTTTTCTACGTCATAGTGGCAGGAGAACTCGACTCAATTTACTCCTTTCAATGAGCCAATGGAAAGTGGGAAAAAAAGAAGGAAAGAAAAAGCAATCTAGCTGCTTTGTATCTCTAAAATTAATCTAGAAGACTTAACGCGACATAAGATGATGTGTGCTCAGCCCGTCAGTCATGCGACAAAATACGTCATGTTTCTCACTTCCGCTTCAATTTCAGCTTTTCAAACCATTTCAGTTTAAGTGTTACGAAATTATAAAGCAGGAAATAAGCGCTATGTTCAGCACACTGCATTACATAACCACTTTGCCCTTTTATTGCTTTAAGGGTTACTTATATTATTTATTATTATCATTTTTTTTATATTTTTTGTCCTGCATGTGTATTTCAATCTCCGTTCATGTTTTGGTAAAATAGTTCGCTTTTATGGGACAATTAAATGCCACCATACGTAATTACCAAGACAATTTTTTCCCCAAGCATTCCAAACACAAACGAAAATATGAATACTAATGAATAGAGCGCCATCTATGAGCTTATTTATGAGGTAAAATTTATCAAGAGCTGAACTGCAAGATGACGCATACAGTCACATGAGTGTCAGTTTTGTATGATTCTTTTGATGTGTGTTTATTTGTTAATTAAAATATTTAAATTCTTTCAAAGGAAGCATTTTGTTGATAGTAAATGTCACTATGAACAACAGATAGTTTCGTCGAGAATCCTGCTCTCAACATAGCATAAAGATCTCACTGTTTTGCATACATTTAATTCTTATGAAACAAAATTAATAATGACTGAAAATCGAATCTTATTTATTTACTTATTTTTTGCATTGGTACCTCATGGACCACTTTTTATTAATAAGGACCTAAGAATTGATTACAAAATTACATGGTAAGTTAATTCCTTATTGTAATCCATCTTGTTAACATTAACAATATTAACAGTAAAAGAATTAGGCATAGAAAGTAGTGCATTCACAATTCCTGTTTTCCCCAAAGCAGACCCTTCCCTAACACTTTCGGAGTCAGGGGAACAAGAACACACATCTAAATATTTAAAAGTTATAAATCAAGTTAACAAATCATTAAATACATAATTCATAAATTATTAAAATAATAATAAATAAAATATCACGAAAATCGTTATACGGATGTTAGGCATATGCACAATTCCTTCTTTTTCTGTACGATTTTTTACTCGATAAAAACTGCATTTGAATTCCTTCTAGACAAGAGCAAAAATCAAAACCAAATTAACCATTCCTGGACAGAGGCGGCAGTTTTTTCCCCTTACAGTAACCAAAGTCTCTCTCTCACACAAATAGGCAAAACTCTATTGGTAAGTACATGCAATTGATATAACTTTCGATCACAGCTACTTCTTGGAGAGCTTGTGCAGTCAACCTTCATGGCGAAGATGGTGCTATTCAGATCAGTTATATACTAATTCAGATAAGGAAACTCAGAGAAAAATGATAATCGGATTCCTATAAGAAACTTCAAACAGTAGCAGATGAGTCCGACCTATGGAAATGTTTTGTGGAAACTTGTAGAAAAGAAGAGTTATTATGTTAATTCTTAATGCCGATCCGACTTTTCTCTGGATAAGGATAAAATAGGTTTGTATATAAAACAAGTTTTATTGATGTGTTTTTCATTATTATGTATAACGATGTATTCAAGATGCAGTGAGTTTGAACTGGGAAATAAAAAACAACTAGTTCTCAGAATTAAAATATGAACCCACGTAAAGAGAAAAATGTGCAAGAAGCTTTAAAAAGAATCGAAACTGAACGCCAAGTAAGAGGTACAAGCTCGGATATATTACATATGAAACTTAATTTACCTATAGACGTGTGTATCAATTACAGGAAACCATAACATGGGGATCAGGTAAAATATTAAAAGAATATTGTCAACAGCAGCAATATCAGTTCTCATGACATCCTTCTTGACTCGTTTTCTCCCTCTCAAGGGAAAAAAAAGCTACAAAATTCTCCTTTGCGACTGAGGCATCTTTTATATATATATCATTTCGATTTCTCTCAGCATTTTATGTTGGATTTGCTCACTAACATGGCTTTCTAGAAACCTAATTAATATTAAGATAGGGCCCTCTTATTCCTGTTACAAAGATTTCGAGTTTCTTAATTGCGTGCATTGTCTGGGCCAGTTTGTCTGTCTATGAAAAACCGAGTTTTCATAGATTTCATAGATTTTTTTATTAAGCTAAAAACTCAGCTTAATCAACTTCATTTGAAAAACAATTATAAAGGTTCTTCGTATACCTTAAACGGGATTGCAATCCAGCCTTTATCATTAGGTTGAGTCATAAGAAGTGTGCTTTGCTGCAGTCATTTTACATTCGATTCTCTAATACATCGAAAACTTTTCTTATTGATTTTGTTGGGCCTCTTTGAAAACTGCATGGATAGCATGTACTGGTGAAATTTTTCTTTAAAAAGGAGAAGAATACTAACAGGATGTTGTTTATTTTGGATATAATGGATCAGCATTCTATCCAAACTTGACGGTAAGTTGAATATAGGAACGCATTGCCTCACGACTACGTACCTGAAGCACTTTAATGGTCGTTAGCTCTATGAACTTGATGAGAAAATCATATCAAAGAGAACAGATTTTTCTAGACTCTTTTCAAGTTGGTTTTCTTTTATTTGACAACAAACTGTGGTACAATGTTGTTCTGTGAGACATGTTTCAAGTTAGTTGTACGTCCTGAACATTATGTAATCTAACTAATCACTTCATTAGATCCATCCGCACTTCCATTTCCAAGAAAAATTAGGAATACTACTCCAGAGAGCATCTAATTTGAACAGCATTGATATCATAAAGATGCTAAGAAACACACAAAATCCTACTACGACAGAAAAAATGTTGAACAATCTGTTGAAATTTAATTATGCTAGAAAACAAGCATTCTCTGCGCATCATCTTGTTCTAGTCTTAGTTGCTTTGTTGTAATTCTAACCAACATGGTTTCCGTAGTTGAATAGTCCTTCAAATTTAGAAGATAAACCTGAATAACCACACTTATTAAGAAAATTAATGTTTGACGGTTTCAAAACTGCAGAATATAATTGCGATAATTCATATAGACGAGTATATATCCAATAATATCTGAACATAGGAATCATGCCACCGACAATAGATCACTCCAAGTAAGTCGACATTACGATCCTGGAAGTTTTCCAAAGACGAGGTCAGTGCACAAATGAACAACAGAAAAAACTTATCCTGCAGTTAAATTCAACGAAACTGTTTACATATAAGCGGTTTGTTCACAAAAGTACCGCAGTTTAATATTTGCTTACTTGGATCTCTAAAGATGCATGCACAAAAAAGTTCCATTACCCAGAACAGATTTTCCTTAATAGACTTATCATCATTATCTGTGGTACTTCCAGACCTTGAGTGCCCACGACTGACCACTTGTACTTGTCTTTCCTAACCATAATTTTTTAGGATAACATGGGTCATCTCATGCCTATTGAATATATTCTGTAAATTTGTGTTTTCTCGTGGCCTGTTTTGTGGAAGAAAAAGTCTGAGTGGAGAAAAATCCCTTTTATTACCGTATGGGACCGACTAACTCACCTTTAGTTGAAAATGCCTTATAAATGCTCTTAGCGTCATAGACAGGATTTAAATCCATGTCTTTTCAACCAAACGGCATTATCGATATCGACTGAGTTACGAGGACACCTAATAGACCAATAATACTGACAGGAATATTTGGACATAAGAATCACACTACCAACAATAGATCACTCCAAGTTAGTCAATATTGTGAATACTGGAAGTTTTCCAAAGTATTTGCAATCCACTATTGAAAGAGTGGGGAAAGAAGCTGGATCTACAAATGCGATCAACCATTCTTGTTTTATAGGATGCTGTTCCTGAACACTTCTTCGGACTCAGATAGCCATTCGACTCATCCACCAGTTAACAGCCAAGGATGGAAAAGTAAAGGCTGAAAACCAAGCATAATTGAAATTAACGAATGACTGCCAGAGTAGTTTCATTTTGTTTAAACAAAGACGTACTCCAGCCACTTTTGTAAATAGGAAAAAAATAAATTCTCTACATTTAAATCTAAAACAATTTCGCAAAGCTTCGCTGTGGTTGGTATATAGTAATGAATGCCTTTTGTTCAGGACTGGAGGAATAATATATTTATAATATCTGCTATACACATCCACCTAGCTCTCTTGCAGACATGTAGCTGTTTGTTTGTTTGTTTTTTTGCTGTGGAATGTTCATCGCTGCAAAGTAGGCTTGTCAAGGACAATTCTCAGTTTCTGGTTTTGCTATTCAGAAGCACAAACGCATGAACTTCTTAAAGACTTCGGTTCCATCTCATTCATTTACGAGAGCTATGCCGAACATATTTTTTCAAGACTTTATATTCGAGGTTAAATTAGTGAGTCTCATAACGAGGCCTCAGAATTTTTCCTGTTGGAAACTCGGGTTCTTACTCTCTAAAAACTGACAAACTAGCCGGAGAACGCATGAAATTAAACTTCCAGAATATACTTGAACATCGAATTAACATACAGTATTTCGTCTGCATGATTCTAAACAATAACGACAGCCTTTTTATTTCTTTCCTAAGGAAACACAGGGACAAAAATGTTGGCGTTATTACATCAAGTGGTGAGTTCATCAACGCTCAAAGATGAGAATAAAATTCAACTCTTTCTATGATGGATTTGAATATGAAGTGAAATGGTACATTGGCTTCAGAGAACTTCACATTCCAGATAATTATTCAGATTATACTTAAGGGAAGCACTCTAATTTAACAATAATCTATAACCGAAGGGACTGTGTCCTTGCCAGTTACATTGAATTCATTAAGTATAATTTGATGAAACACTTTTGCCAACAACGCATATTGAAATAATTGAGTAGCAGAGAGAGAGAGAGAGAGAGAGAGAAAAAGGTGACAAGATAAGTTACCTGAATAAGATAAGATATTTGAAGTGGCTGGAGTCAATGAACCTCGTTTGACTGAAGAAGAGTGGCATGTTTGAGTTCTAAGACTCATCACTAGTATGGAAAATGCAGCAGTTGCGATGCCTTAAACATAATGAAGGTTTAACAAGTATTTGTGAACGGCTTATGAACTCAGAGGTATGTTGATTGCTGAAAATTCATTGATGGAACTTAATCTACATGTCAATTATATAAAGGGAGAAGTATGAAAGACATACTTCTCCCTCTATATCTTTCATTAAATTATGTATCACTTATGCTTCTAATGAAGGTCACAATAATCCAGGCTGAATCACAATACAATCCAGATCATATTATTTTTTCCTCTGGCCGTTGCATGACGTTGAGAACAAAGGATTATTATTTTCATTAGTAAACTTAATGACGACTTGCTAAGTTCTAAAGACAACATGAAAATAGCGAATAAGTTTGATTTTCCTAAAACACTGCCTTCAAAGAAATAAAGAAAATTCTTTAAAATTACTGAATTGTAAGCAAACTTTCAGAAAACGTTTCATTCAAAAAAAAAAAAAAAGAGTGAGAAAACGATTGTGACTTTTATACTTTAAATTACCAGTATATAGATCTTCTGTAATTCAGTCAGTTTTCACAATGCACTTCCATCGGAAAGACCCGAGTTGAATTCCGCTGGGATGCAAAGGATCGTTCTCAGGGCTTTTCAGTTGAAGTGAGTCAGTCGGTCTCATATGAAAGTGTTTCAAGCCTGGAAACTCGGGTGTTTCTTCCCTCAAAACAGGTCAACACACTATTTACATATAAAATATACTATACTATACATATAGGGCTAACTACCCTATCCTGGAATAACGGATAGGAATTCCATGGGTGCTTGGAAGGTTATGGGTACAATAAGGCCCCTAAAATCACAGGAAGAAAAAAGAAAAAGTATGGGATGTGCCATCAATCATGAGATGGATGCGATCATGAAATTGCAATGAGGATCGAGTTGAATTGATTGGAATTACGGCCGAAGAAAATAAAGGTTGTGAAGCCAATGCAGTAACTTATTAATTAGGCTTGTTTTCCTGGTAGGTTTGTTTATGGTACTAATTCATAAATCACCTTCACTTTAAAATCCCTTATAAAGTTTGTCTTCGATAGTATTCGATTCCAGGTCTTTTCATTAAAAGTCTAATTGTGACGATCTTATTGATGAATGAAGAAGAAAAAATCTACACCATGGCTTATTGTTTTGTTATTATGGACGTCTCGCTCGTGGAATTCCGTTTTGGGCCAAAATTGCCGCACACTGGATTGAAGTGTTTAGAACTTTTGTTACAGTTAAGGTTTACTGCTGTTTTCCAGAATCGCATCGTTGAGAAGTTGCAATACTTAGAAATCCAAAAGCTGGTTTCTGGATTTTTGGATGGAATTCACAACGCACACCGCAAAACAAACTCTTAAGACGATTGTCCTTTTTTCATGAATGTTCGTCCAAGTTTAAAATGGTAGAATCATTGAAAACTTTTGTTCCTGTATTTCATAAATGAAATACAGTGACGTCTTTCAACGCCTGGTAAAACGATGATTTTACCAGGCGTTGAAAATCATCTGAAACCTAATGGCCTTCAAAAAATCAATACGGAATTGAATTCGAATCTACAGTTTGTTGATTAAAAAACGTTGCATTTTTACTCGATCGCCCAGAGCTGCAATTGAAATACTGGAAGTATTTTTGTATAGAGTTGAAAATCTGTTATCGATGTTATTTCTTTCACATACAGAAATATGAATTCGTGATAGAAATGTGCATAATTAAAATATATTGTTTACGTGTGTTATAACTACGTTTTAATTATTATTATTATTATTATTATTATTATTATTATTATTATTATTATTATTATTATTATTATTATTATTATTATTAGTGGTAGTAGTAGTATTTACAAAATACACAAATTTGATTTGAGACGATTAAAGTCCACTTCTGACACTAGTGGGCGCAGACGTTCACTAGTATCAGACGATACTAAAAAATAAAAATAGTACCTTGACGCAAAAATTAAACATATTTCACAGTTCAGAAAAGAAGAAAAAGAAAAAAAAAATACGCAGAATATATTTTCGGACGTAGAAGAGGCCATATTTTTTTATATAGACACTGGAGGATACTCTTAAAATAAAATAAACAAAAAATGTTTTATCACGTGCATATATGTGATATATTAATAGTAATATTTTTATTTCAATTTTCTTTAATTATTTTTATTTATCTTAAAATTATTTTGCTAATATTATTTCCCTATCATTGTCTTAATAATGCTGCTGCTAATTAGGTCAGTAAACTGAGAACTTTTTTCTTGGTAATCTATTATTAAATACACAACAAAAGGAAATGGCTATCATATTTACCACTGCTATATTGATGCATGAATGACAACAGCGGAAACTCATCCTTGTTGTAAACGTTTGTTCTTAGATCAGATCACTGTTTATTAGACTGCGGCGCCCTCTGTAGTGCTGTAATTAGATTTCTTAATTTATGATCCACCGATATTTGTCTTTAATATCAGACTGTGAAACACGATGAGGAATTACACGGTATTATGAAATTAATAATTTCATATTTCCATGTACGATATTTAATACCTTGTGATAATTTTACACACGCGCTGTGTACCAGATAAAAATCATTTCTACCGATATTTCTCCAGACATTTCAAATTAATTTCGTTGGGATTTTAATCTGTTTCATGTAATCCAAGAACAACGTTATAAACGTTACTTTATATCACGTATCAGATACTAGTTTGTGATTCGTTTAAAAGACGCTGATTATAATTTCAAGTATTCATTGGTGTTTTTGTCTTCCATTTTTAGATTAACAGATTTCTCAATACGTCTCTTACATGGGAAATTGTGTTCGACGAGTCAAGGAATCGTCTTTGTCAAGCTGTCAGTGTTAATAACGTGCCCGCTAATTCAAACATTTTCCGACCGATACATAATTTCCTGCTTGACAAACCATTTTGAGAAGAAGAAGAAGAAGAAAGGAAAAACTGCAAGCAATTAATTTTCCCACGAATAAATATTAACGCAGTTCCGGTAAATTATTGAAGGCTTCCTTGAAACACTCAGAACCAATCAGTACACATCCATGTACATGCCAAGCACACAAATGCAGTCTTGCATAACAAGGTATGAGCTAGCAATTGGAATCCAAACTGCACACTTGAGAAGCTGAGCATGCGTAATTAATTTTATGTTTGTTACGCTCAAGTTTCTATTGATGTATAACGTTATCTACCATATTAGATTTTCTAAAGTTATTTATTTGTCAGGCTGTAATGCTACATTTTTTTTTACATTTATTTGAATTAATTTTCGTTACAGTTATTTATATTTGTTTAGTATTTATTTAAATGTGTCTGTAATACACGGAAGCTATCTAAAACCCATCGAAAATGTAACATTTTAAATATCTGTTTGATTTCCGCTGATGGTTTGGTTTGTTCTTTCACAGTATTTTATTTTATTATTTTTTTTAACGTCTGCCTTTCTTCTCTGTCGCTTACCAACAAAAGCACGCATGGTATTCGTTCATGTAAGGACAAACACCAACGGTTTTGATCATAACTTAATACTTTGTAAGGGCAAAGACAGTCTGGCCGTGAAGAAAAAAGGTCGAACAAGTTCAAGGCTGAGCGCTGTCTTATTATGAGCTAACGGAACAGACGAAGGTGGTGGACTGTGATGAGGTGCAAGGACAGATTGGGAGGAGTATAAATTTTAGATAATTGTCCCTATCTAGTTGACGTGTACAGGTGGTTGTTGTACAAATACCAAATTATATAATTGAATATCACATGCGGTGAAGTGTACCTGCAATTGTGCTGTCTAGACACACTTTTCCATACCTTCGTCCATATAGCCAGAACTGCAACTTTTCAATCAAGTAAGCGCGCTGAACGTAGAGAGCACAAAACAGTGTGAGTCCATGGTTCTCTTAAAGGTTTACGCTCCATGCAGCACTCAAGGACACCTCTGGCGTTAGTTTTTATTAATACTCCTAAGTTTCAAGGTAACCGTTTGGATCAATATTACCCATAGATTTTGCCACCAACGCAATTTCTTAATGTAGGCAGTTGTCAAAGTAAGGGTACCAGTTGGATGCTTCTCGAGCAAAGGGATTAGCGTTTTCCAAGCGTGTAGGAGTTTATGAGGGATGAAGAATGTTGCAATAATTCATTATTCGAGCGAACGTAATGACAGTGTCATTTCGCCTAAGTGGAACGAAATCGCGAGACAGAATAACACAACTTGGGGTAATCTTTTACAGGTCGCTAACTTACAATGGGAGGTATTGCTAAAGGACAACTGGTGTGTACGCGTTGAATATAAGGGATGGGTCGTGTTATTACGGAATTCTCACTGACAATAAACTGAACTCCACCCACTTCCACAAATCTAAAGGTTATTACACTCTTTCGAGAATTTTGGTCTGCTCAATGGAAGAATTCTTAGTAAATTCAGAGGGTGGGAGATGACTCTTTCTCCCTGTTGTAGTCACTTGGGTTAGTCAATTCAGTGTCATTTGGACGTTAACCCAAATTCTGTTGCTATGCACGACTGTAGCAAACAGCTACTCCCACTTCTTCAAAATTATTTGCCTCCGTAAATTCTTCAATGTTCATTGCTGGAATTATGAATTAACTAGCTTGTTTCGCATGTAAGCTATTTAATAAACAGTTGTATTTCTGTACAGGTTGCCAGATGCGTGAGATAAATGAATTAATGTCATTCATTGAGCTTTTTAAAAGTTAAAACTGTATCCTTTATTTATCTTATGGATATTTGTATATATATATATATATATATATATATATATATATATATATATATATATATATATATATATATATATATATATATATATATATATATATATATTTATTTATTATTATTTAGATTTCCGATGATGGAGGGTGATGTTCCTGTGAAACTTTAGATGGAACTGATCTGGATATGAAACGAAACAAAGAAAATTTCATTCCTGGTTTTACTCAAAACACCGACCCTATTATAGCCGCCGTTTCCTGTGGTTCCAGCTCATCTGATGTTTCTGGTGAGCCAGTGTTTGGTTTCTGGCAGTGTGGTTAGCTGGTTGTGTGATCCTTCGACAACCACTATCAACATTGCCATAAACTAACGCTCTAGTACAGCATTTGTTCCAGTCACCGGATGTGCCAAGGCAAATTACGATAGCAAGGAACAGTACAGGTCATCACATTCATCAGCGAACAAATAGGAAAATTACCGCGAAGTCGATTTATTTCCAGTAGAATTACCTCTACATTAGCCCTTTACCTAATTTCTTATTGCCAATGTGGTTTCTGTTTCTGTTGATCCAAAAAATACTTCGTTTATGTTGCCCAGGTGTGAAGTTTGGAGAAATGATGACTTTTGTTCTTCACATTTGATTGGGTTTAGTATAAAGGCATTTTAAAGAAGTGTCCATTTGATGTTCTATCTTCTACATCGATATGTGGAAGTTACTTTCCACTTAAGATGTCACTCAGCTCTTTGAATAATAGTACATTTCTCACTTCATTTTATTGATTTCTGAGGCTAAAAGAAGATGAAGCAAATTATATAATCAGCTAGGCATATCACACTTTACATCGCTTACATTTTGACTGGATCACCAATAAATGATCCAGTCAAAATGCTATCTGGTTCAATGAAGAAGACGAAAATAAAATACAAATAAAAAAATAGAAAGAAAGAATGATGGGGAGAGGATAAATATCTGTTGATTCATAGCGTTCGTTTGGAAGTGCAGGTAACCCCTCGTATAACGCGGTCTACAAATTGTAGTAACCCTTGTTCAACGCGGTACTTATACAACGCGGTTTGAGATAAAAACACGGTCTACAAATTATAGTAACCCTTTATTTTTTCATATGTTTTTCACCGCGCGACTTGAAAATCAAATTTTATCTTCGTTAAATTTGCGTCTGCCTGTATCGCGCATTTAGCGGCGAATTTATATTAAGGGAAAATACCCTTCAGCACGCATGAACGTCAATTGTTAACCGTATGAAGTGTTTATTGTTGAAAATTGTCTTCGTTTTCTGCCAGGAAAGCGCATTAAAAATCATAAGTGTGTTAATCTCAAGCTGAGCACTTTATTTTCTGGTGAGTTACATACATAATTAATATGTAATGCTTTTCTTATGTAATGCTTTTTTATGTAAAAAAATATTTTTATAGTAATGACCACAAACTGCGACAAAAGCGAAAAACCAACATTGAAAAGAAAATTTATTTCTCTCGAAGAAAAAATTAAAATCTTGGATCAGTTGAAAAATGGAGAAAATCCAAGAGCTGTTGCAAGGACTTTGAATTTAAACGAATCAACAATTCGAACAAACAAAATGAACATAAAATCCGAGAAAGTGTTTATTGCTGGGTCAATGGTAAGTGCAAAGCACGTTGCTCCTGTACGCGATATTCTCATGGGAAAAATGGAGAAATCTCTATTGATACGGATAGAAGATTGCACTCGAAAAAAAATTCCTTTGGATGGAAATCTTATTCAACAAAAAGCTCTCACAGTTTATAAACATTTATGATGCAGACCAGGTGTTCAATGCGGATGAATCTGGATTATATTAGAAAAAAATGCCAAAACGTACCTATATTTCGAAAAATGAAATATCAGCTCTTGGATTCAAAGTTTCCAAAGATGGAATTACTCTACTGTTTTGTAGTAATGCATCAGGTGATTACATGACAAACCAATGTTTATTAACCGATCCTCAAATCCTCGTGCTATGAAAGATTAAAATTTTATTTTGCCTAAAACATTTTATGCATTATGTGCAATGAAGTTTATGTACAATTTGAAAGTTTATATGTTTGCTTAACTTGCATGAATTACCTGAATTAAATAAAAATATATTTTTTGCTGGATATGTCATTGTTGGTTATATAATTTAAAAAAAAAAACGATTTCGGAACATAATCCTACTTTTTCTATGTGATATTGAGTCTCGCATAACGCGATTTATATAACGCGGCATTTTTATGGAACTAACATCCGTATTATACGAAGGTTACCTGTACTGGTAGTTGATGAAGGTAATTAATGGTCTTTGGGCATTACCCTACCATATTTTTCTGGAACATAATTGGTTTCCTATTACTAGTCGACCAA
Organism: Typopeltis vanoorti; assembly: GCF_054136105.1. Taxonomy (NCBI): domain Eukaryota; kingdom Metazoa; phylum Arthropoda; class Arachnida; order Uropygi; family Thelyphonidae; genus Typopeltis; species Typopeltis vanoorti. The sequence goes on from NC_143571.1 coordinate 76,127,073, forward strand.
TGCTGCAAAACTTCAGTATTTCAGGTGAACTTTGTTGTTGACTAGATGCATTGCTTTATGCTGACTGTCTTGTGGTGGTTACATCTAGCAGGATAACATCTCGATGTCTCTCTTTCTATAGTACACTGGCTTGTTCATTCGCCCCTATTTCGAACTGTACTCAGATGACGAATCAGATGCATCGATCTTTCCACTGTACCATAAATGAAAAACGCTTTAAATTCGTCAGGAAATTTTGCCATATAGAATGGTTCCATCATCGTGTAGAATAAATGTAAACTGAAATTTCCATGATTTTAATAAAATCTCGGAGAGGGTTTCACGAGATTCTTAATAATGTGGCCGCTGATTATATACACAGCGCAATTCATGGTATAATATTTGAATATTATACCATGAATAACGCATAATATTTGAATACATCAACAAATTTCACAACTAAGAAAAAATATATATGAATTTTCTTAACCAATAACAGCTAATTAAATCCTTTACCATAAAAGAAATAAAATAAAATGCTGTGTAAAGATAAAACAGTTGCACACGATGAATCAAGATTAAATTTGGTTGAAAAAGTTCAAATTCTCAGCTTCCTAACTATCTCAATCCTACTCAGCTATATGTATCTTTCTCAGCTACACCCTAACGCTTTCCTCCTTAAGTTTTTTTAGTTTAAATTTTCCTTAACGTTTGGAGTAACTGCAGTCCACTTACTCCAATAACTCTAATTAGCTAAATTTCACCACTTCTAAATCCACTGATCAATCTGGAAGGAATGGCAAAGCATTTCGAAATCAGCAGTGAGCTTATCCAAACAGTGCATATAATCCGAATCTTCCACTTGTCCACCTTGTCCTGTTCCTCACTAATAATCCCTCCATTTCCTTGTAATTAAATGGGCACTGGTCTTCCCCTTTACATGGAACACTTCTGCAGCTATTTCTCGCTTCGTGTTATTCGTTACAAAGTGCCAAATGGGATACATTTGTAAGTTCTGTTCTCTTCTTTGGATGAACTATTTTAGCCTCGATCATGCCACACTTGCTCTTAATAATCTTTGAAGTACTTGGCTGAAAACAGCATTTTTTGTATATTTAATCTCTAACACCCTCCGAGACATCAATAAATCAAAATACCACTTTGAAAGACCAAGTAACCAAATCTTGCCTCAAAAACAGTCTAATAACATCCTGTTTTTCTCTTAAAATTCCTTTCCTTTAAGGAATCACCAAAGGACATCTGCACCAAATGTACCAGATATTTGGTGCCCAGTTGCCTTTTAATTTGTCCTCCGATAAAGAGAGACACACAGAGAACACAAATATCCTGAGCAACACGGATGCTAAAATGTGCGCTGCTTCCAACCAACAGTTTACTCACGCCCACCACTCGTTTATGTTTTATTTTTACACTTTCCGTTCTACTTACACATATAGGATGGAACTCCAAGAATATATTATATCCGCTGTAGGCCACCTATAAATGATTTGTGGAACCTTGCGAAATCGATGTTCGTCGATTTTGAGGCTGTTGCAAAGCTTAAGGCGGTTCAGCAAGTATTATGTCGATATAGCTAATGAATTGGCTGTGTAGCGTGCGTGTTTCAATAATAAAGAATAAATTTCACTGGCATAGCATAACTTTGTACACACTTTTCTAGAACACCCATCGGCATAATGAAATTTATAGCCACCTCCTCTTGCTGTGACGTTAGTTTAAATTCAACGCATTTGATAGATCATGAGTAATAATGTTCTATGTTGTTTATGGTGCCATATTAGATTTATTCCGACACTTGCTTCGTGTCTTAATTATATCAGATGGTTGCAAAATGCTGGTTCTTTTCTGAATACTTCTATTGGGATGAAAACTCTTTAACCTGTTCTCCTGGAGCTATGTCAGAGCCGACTTGAACAACATCGTCAACACACACACACACACACACACACACACACACACACACACACACACACACACACACACACACACACACACACACACACACACACACACACACACACACACACACACACACACACACACACACACACACACACACACACACACACACACACACACACACACACACAAAAATACTTTGTGAAATTGCACATACTTCCTAATTAAGAGGTTTGAGAAATGAGCACAGTTGATAAATAACACACATCAATCTTTGCCGAAATTTCATGCTATTAACATAAGAAAAAAGTGCCGTCTCTTCTTGGTTCCCTTGCTTTTATTCCAAAATTTGCAACTCAACACCAAATAAATTTTAAACGAATACAAAAGAATTAATATTACTAGAAAAGGACCTTTTCCCATAACCAAAACGAAAACGATAGCAAATTATGTTGCTTAGAATCTCGAGCTATAAGAACAGAACAATACGTGATTAACAGGCACACATCCTGGCAATTAAATAACATTAACTGTTTCCATTTATTCTGAAACTAAGCCTCACGACGAACCCATAACTAGTTTTCACCTTTCGTAGTCTGACGACAATTTGATTAGAAATGACCAGTACATCGCTATTATTACTACTGCCTTAAAAAACCTATTATATTATAGTCTTTCTGAGTTCTTTGTCGTTTTAATCTTTTTGTTTTATTGTATTATATAGTTGCCATTTCATATTTCTGAGTACATTTGTTGGCTATGCGTTTTCAATCTACAGTAATATTACATTGAACATGTTGAATTTGGGCCGATTATTAACTCCACTATTAAATAAAGTAAAACAAAAATCCTTTAAATAACCAAATCTACGCCAAGAAACATGGTAATCATCTTTCCCTGGGATTCGGGTATGCTGTTTGGACCATATACTGTTTAAAAACATTTAATTAGCAATTTAATTTTAATTTTTAATTTACGGGTTGAGTTCCTTTCTATTAAGCTTAGTTTTTGTAATACTTTTTATTACTGTTAAAAAACTGTAATTTTCATAAATCAAAATCTATCACTTTCATAATTTGTTAATTTAATTTGATTAGCAAGTTAGTTATTGCCACAAATTACTCTCTCTCTCTCTCTCTCTCTCTTATTGGAATTCTAAATAAAAAGTTAAAAACGATTCATGTGTTTGTTTTATCATAAACCTATATAGATGCTAAGTAATTTGGTGATCGGTATTTGCATGTATTTTTTTAATAATAAATGAAACTATTTTGCAGGTATCATTTTTTTTTAATTCCAAGTTAAAAGTGAGAAGGATTGCCTGTGTGCATCTGTAACGTAAATTGCAAATATCCAGCCTATATGCAAACTTATGCTATGTACCATATAACATGTCCTCATTCAGAATGTATACTTTTAGTTGAAGATCTCTTGTTAATGATGGAATGCAAAAATGAAACGTTCCTTGGGCACACCACCATCACAGAAAGAAGTCTGGGAGAGAAAGCTGGGGAGTTTGTGTCCAGGAGATTAAGGAATTGATATTCTTCTTGAAAAGTACAAGAAACGCTGTTAATTCCTTAATCTATTTTCTTGGGAGTAGCCATTTTGGATTAAATCCTGAATACAGCGCCATCCTCCGGAGAGAAAAAAAATATCCTTGCGCTATTAAGAAACTCGATATTAACATAGAAAAATAAATGGTATAGCAAACAATATTATAAAAACTCAATTGTTGATGTCAAACGGCCTTCCCCTGACCTTCTCCATTTCATGTAATTTAATTTTTTTTAAAAAAAGAAATACATTAATTTATTTTTTATTTTGATGCGTCAATAATTGCATGTAATCATTCTCATAAACCACGATGAGTCTTTTGACTCCATGGAGACACAGTTACAACGATAATAATAATAATTGGAAATCATACAATAAATTCGGTCTGGTTGGCCGGTTGACCGAGTGGTCAACGTATTCCCTCTCTCTCTCTCTCTCTCTCTCTCTCTCTCTCTCTCTCTCTCTCTCTCTCTCTCTCTCTCTCACACACACACACACACACAGGGCACGGTTTGTAATCCTTGCGGGCATCGATGCTTATGAATGTCCATAGGTGGAAGATGCATTTCATCGCCATTCGTATTAGAGGTCTGAAGTGAATTAAAAATTGTGATCTCTAGAAAAGGTTTGGGAATTATGTAAAAATAAATAAAAGTACAAAAGAAAAAAACTCTTCTTCTTTGAAACTTAAAATACTTTTTCCTCTTTATGGAGCTATCTTCAGCGCAAATGTTATTTTCAGAAGTTTTTTTTCTTTTGCATAAAAGAATTTTCTATGTTAACGCTCTTGATCTGGAAAGCACAAATTTTCTTAGGAGTTACCGAGGCATACCATACAGTTTATTAAAAATAAAGTAGACGCCATTCATCGATTCCACTAGGTTACGAAACACTCGACGGATATGCTATCCAAGTGACCCTGATGCATTCCTGTAGCGCCATCACATTTGCTGTCGGTAGAAACTTTTAATCATCCAATTCTGTTATCGTCTCGTTTCACCCAATTCCCAAAAATACTCAGGGAAATCGAGATCCTGAGCTGAACGCGAGGGGGGGGGAGCGTCTCACGGTTTCTGGTTGTATTGAATCGCTATTTAACCAATAGCACGACATTGGATTTTTATTAGAGCTGTTTACGTCTACTCGTACGCCATCGACATCCTTCTCAGTGCACTCAAGACTGCTGACGTGCCCTTCTCAGCAAGGCCAGGGTTTCCAAACTCATACAGATTCAGCTATCATCCCTTGATCGAAGTTATTCATATTCTATGGCCCGTTATCACACATTTGAACATGGACACTACTCCTGGCTGCAATCTACTGCCTATTTATTGTCAGTACCTGTCGTTAGTCATGTAGTTTACTCTTGGATTCCATTAATCATGAGGATATTGCTAATATTTTGGCTACTGAGCACATAACAGTATCTAGATATGCTTCTAGGAACAACATCATTTAAGGACACCCCCAGCTCAACTGCACAAAATGATGAAATATCATTGAATTATAATTTAAAGATTCACTTCGTGGTCCGTCCGCATAGCAGCGTTATGTTATACAGTAGGGAGTTCTTAGATAAAAGAAACCAAATAATCTCGCTAACAAATATTTCATCATAATCTCATCCAAACATTTTTTCGGTCTTTTATTATTCGGCCCTTTTTGGGAGAGAGAGAGAGAGAGAGAGAGAGAGAGAGAGAGAGAGAGAGAGAGAGAGAATTTCTTTATGGAATATTTAGTTAGTTTTTTTTTTTTTTTTGAAGATTTTTAGTGCCACCCTATGGAGTTTATTCCATATAAATTGGATTAATGAATAATTGTCAAAAATACGATGAAGTTTTAAACAAACCCCAGGTTTTACAGCAATAATAGAGATTACTATTTCTTGTAAATTTAAAGACATTTTCGCTTGTTCAACATGAAACGTGATTGACGCAATATTGTGCATAATATTGATGCACAATAATGTGCATCAAAATAATGTGGATTAATGCAAGAAATGAATAAAACAAAACAAACTTATTTTTCAAGAGATGTTATGTTTACTCTTTAAAACACTATAGACAATATCTGTCAGGAATATGAATGTCTGTATTTAATACATTTTATATTTAATAAAATATATATATTAGCACGCACGCAACGCATTTAAATATTTTCCTTTCCACTAATACGTCTCATTTTTGTGTTCGCGTAGTCCAGAGTGCGCTCCGATAAAATTTAACTTGTTGCATTATTGCGCAAACATAAAAGACATTCTTTGCGAGACACAAAGCAGAAGGTTGTTGCTTCTTGGATTCTCCGAACTTGCTCAGGAACAAACAAGTAAATCGAAAACAGCACGTGTAATCCTCGTACCGGTCAAGCACCTTACGTGTTTACAATGTTACTATGGTTACGGTTCCAATTTTAGTTAAAATCATTACAACAAAGTTTCTTGCGCTGGCTTTAATATTCATCTACCTTAAATATCATAGTTTAGTACATCACCGCGTACCAAACTGTAACCTGTTTTTCACTAAATTGTACATTTCCAGACAGTCAAGGTCTCAAGAGAGCGCCACCTGTCAAAACAGTCTCTTCTAAGAATATTTTTAACAGCGAGGTTAGTGAATTTTAGTAGTGCACACCTTAATCGGTTGACAAGTTGTTTTTCTTGAGAATAGGGTTTAAGGAATTTTGCTGATAAATTAAGATTGTATTCCTACTCGCATTTTCTGTACTTTTCTCACCCAGTACCACCAATCCCTGCAATTAATGGAAGTGCTGCAACAAACAATCTCAAGACAAAAGGATCAGAGGTTCTAGGCATATTGCCAAGAAACGGATCTTAATCACCACCATTCGGGTATATTTATAGTGGCCACCCCTCCTCTTCCGTCCTTCCTACACTTTATTTTGACATCAACCGTTAGGGGATGCTTGTTATCTGATTCTAAATGTGGTTTTATCGCATCGTTCTGGTAAACGCGGTAACACAGGAAGTACAAGAAAAACAAACTTAGATTTTCACTTAATAAAAATAAATCTTATTTCTACATTTAAAATTGAACATTTTTGTATATTTTTTCATAGAAGTCAACTTGGAATTTTGAAGCAGTCGGTTGATTTCAACATGAAATGTAACATGACTTACATTTCATGTTAGGTTTTGCTCCAATTTTTGAGTACGTCATAATTATCCTCGTACCCAGGAAGCAGAATAAAATTTCATCTATTCCAATACCGGTAAAATAGGTAATCAGAATTAGTGAAAGCCAGTTATGGAATATAAAGTATATATACCGTATTTTTCCGTGTATGAGACGAATCCTACTTTATCGAACCCAAAATTAAGAAATCAATATTTTAAACATAAATATAAAAAGATATTTATATTTTTAATATTTTTTCCATGTTCTTTTGGTAATTGATGACTTTTAACTTAAATTTTGAAGAATGTGACAATCGTTTTTTTTTTTTTAATTTTTTTTTTCGAACATTTTTATGGGCTAGTACTCAAAATATTGTTAATGCATTAACTGACCCTGGTTGAGTCAGTTAATGCATAAGTCTACATTAACTGACTCAACTCAATAAGAGTTGCAGACTTATGAATGCTTTCAGAGTTCTGATTGGTGTATTCAGAATCAGCCGTTAATGACGTTAATCGATTGAGTTAACAAACGCTATTGATTTGTGGAAGCCTGTTCGTGGAGACAAGGTACCGGCAGTTTCGCCACGGCAACCGATTCTCAATCGGTAACCCTATGTATAAGACGACTCCCAAGTTTTGGTTTAAAAATTTTAGGAAAAAAAGTATTGTCTTTATACGGTATATTTTAAACCATATATTATAAAATAATGAAGTCTATTCACAGTGCAACTCATGTGCCAGCAAAGTTTGGTCGATTGGTAGAGCCTCTGCTCATGGCTAGCAAAACGTTAAGCAAGTTTCAGCGCAGTTAATAGTTGGAAGTGGCTTTTAGTTCGATGCTGTTGGCACGCTCTCCCTCGATGAGTCTTTGTATTCCCTGAAGGTGTCACATAATAATATGTTAAGTGGTATTAAGACAGCATAACGAAAAGAAACATACTTTTATTTTTTCCCCTTTGTGTCCTCTTGCTCATACTAATTCCACAAACCTTGCAATCTTAAGCTTTACGATCTACAACCAATGTCTTAATCACTAATCTCATCTCTGTGGCATTCTTCATGGGAGAGAGGACAATACAGTCAATGTGAGTCTCTCTCTCTCTCTCTCTCTCTCTAGCACTGCAATTACTTTGTCGTGGACAATTGCCTTATTTCTTGCCTATAGGTACATCCACAGGTGTAGTTCTGCTGAACTGGCTTCCATGATTCCTCCACTTTCTTCCAAGCCTATAATAACGTATCTACTGGTCAGCATATACTCACCAAATTCAAACCAACCGAATTAACTTTTCATTCTACTGTTTCATTCCATCTGTCTCTGTTCTTTGGAAAAGCTTTGCTCACACCGTTTCCCCCCCCCCCCCCAAAGGACAACATCCAGCTGCTAATATCAATCGTTATCTTCTAGCAATCTAGCTTAACCTTTTATCTACACGTGTCACTTATGTGTCTGAAACTGTCTACGTGTGATTATTATTACAAAACACTTAAAGTGCAATTCTATGGCGATTTTCAAATTAATTTCTTTCTAAAGTTATGGAGAAAACCATTGTCAGTCAACTTCAAGGCTATCTAGAAACTTCTCAACTGATAAGAGATCACCAGCATGGATCTCACCACGAATCAACAAGTGATTAATTTGTTCATATCACCCATCTTTGGATCAATGCCATGGAAAAAGTTTATAGTATCTCAAGTACTCACTCAATATACGCTTGTGTTTGGTATACAAAGATCTAGTAAGTAATCTCCCATCACTCCGTGTGACTTCTCCAAATGGACTGTCCAGCTTTTCTTTATGATCACACAAAACTTTGTAATGGCGGATGGATTTTCATTCTCAAATTTTGTAAGTAATGATGCGTTCTTCCGAACTGTGGTCGTCTTTCACCTAATCTTACCTTGTGTATAAAATGATCTCCAGTTGAATGCAAGTCTAATTCACAGTTTTGCTGATGATAGCGTATTGCACTCATTTTTTTTATTTATTTGACGAACCTTGCATTACACAAGTTCAACCAAAACATTCGTAACATCAACGTCTACAATCCTAAACTTCAACGTCTAAACCAAAAATGTTCTGAACGCTCAGTTAAGTGCCGTGCTGGGAAAACTAGCCATGTCTGATTTCTCATCATGTCTCTTTTTTTTCGTCGTGTTCATACTTTTCGCAACATTTACGTTTTCTTTGAACATTTTGGCACAAATATATTACAATCGCCTCTAAAGTACAATATTTTTTACCTATGAATAACCTATGTTTTGATTGAAGTACGAGTATGTTACATAATTGTTTTAATACTGTCTAAATCTAATCCAAAAATGTCGCTACTTATTTATTTCTGTTCAGTTTGCGAATACGTTTGCTAATATTTCAGAAAGAAATGGCATGAATTCGCACCAGGAAAAAACGGTTTAATATTTTCGTAATTATGTCTATTGCTAACGATAACAAATTTCTTATCTTTTTAGATTAATCACTATTTGGTCTTGTGACTATAAGACATTTAGATATTCCTACAACGACAGAGTTAAAGATATAATCAATCCGATGGTGTGCCAGTTTGTTCAAGGTCTTACAGGCACTCATGTCGCTGGACGAGGAAAATTTGAATATTTACAAAATAACAACAACAAAAAAAAAAAAAACGTTGCAAATTACAGTAACATTTTCAAGAGAACAGCGCAGGAAAAAAAAACAAAATTATACAGAAAATTTGATCCAGAGATACACGTAGGGATTAATGCCACGTTATTAAGGATTATTTAATGTTTCTAAAGTCAAGTTAACGAGCTGATGGTCGTGATGAAGACCGTGGGACTGATTCTACTGCATGAAGGAATTCTAATACTACTGATGATGAGGATCTCTTAGTGTTTTCCTTGTATCAAAAAACGTTGCAGATATTTTTTGTTATTTTATGAATTTTTTATCTTTCCTCTTTTTTCGATAAGCAATGATGGTATCCTGTGTCTGTTTTAAATAAATTCTTTAATTCAAAAACATCCTAATTGGTAAAATATATTTTGGAGGCTTTAAAGTTTTGATTCTAAATGGGACATCCCGTTTTCTTTTGCCGCACTCTTCACATATATATACACTAAGTTGAAATAATTGTTAGTTTACCTCACTAAATTAAGTTATAATGATTGTGTTTCCTGTTGTTACCGTGACCTAATTGCTACATAAGACAGAGAGAGAGATATATATCCTAGAGTCAACTTTACATCTTCCTATTAGCAATGACAATTGGAAACGATCTTACGAATTTCAAAAGAGCCGTTATTATGTACTTGGTTTTAACATCGGTTGAAATATGAAAGAGCCATCCCAGCCAAAAAATGAACAGCAGAGCTCAAAATGGTAACTAATACGATGAGCATAAAATGAAGGGTACTACGGGGGGGATATATATAAATCACAGCAATTAACAGCACAGATAACACTGTAAAAAAACGTCACAAATGATCTGTACATCGAGGGAAGTCAATTATATGGAACCATGAATTAAGCTCCGTCATTTTTAGACTTCATGGACTGGTGTGGTGTGAGTAACACATGTATCATTATGATCAAGTTCTTCGCACGAATTATAGAGAGAGTGTAATGGTCTGGAACTGTTTGATACGGACTCTGACTTTCTAGTTGTAGTAACCAGAAAGATCTACGCCTAAGAATATATATTTGGATAATACGATGCTTGCAACACTATTGCACTTTTTTTTTTTTTTACTGAACAGACCCTTGTGGAGTGTTGTCAACACGACAATACACCATTCCATACTGCAAGTAATCTTGTGGCATGAATTAGGGAAAACTAATATGGAAGACTTCCTTTCCCATAGAATCCACTTTCAACTCAACACTTGTGTGACCAAATGGAACTTCAGGTGTGGACAAATAGGTGCGTTCAATAATCGTAGGTGTGATTTGCTGGTTGTCATGTCGAAGATAAAATTATTCAAAGTATACGAGGTCTGAGGGTGGTCTGGAAAGTTCTCGGCCTAACAATGAAAAAAACGAATTTATAATTTCAAAATTATTTTTATTTTTCAACATGATCTCCCTTAAGACTAAGACATTTATTCCAACGATGCTCCAGCGCCATTATCCCGTCCCTGTAGTGGTTCTCAGTAATATCTGCAAAATACCCCTCTACAGCTGGTCACCTCTTGATTCGAAGAAAAACGCTGACCAGCGAGGAAGAGTTTTAGTTTTGGGAAGAGATGGAAGTCAGAGGGAGCCAAATCTGGGGAATAGGGTGGATGTTCTAACAATTCATAGTGCACATCCATTAATTTTGCCATTGCCAAAGCACCTTTGTAGGCATGAGCATTGTCCTGATGAAAGATGATTTTTTTTTCTTCTGCAAACCGGGTCTTTTCTCATGAATTTTTTCGTCTAGTCTGGTTAAAAGATCGGAATGATATTCCCTGGTTATTGTTTCACCCTTTTCAAGATAATTAATAAACAAAATACTTTTAGCATCCGAAAATACCGATGCAATGACCTTTCAAAAGTCAAAACAGTGGACAGAAGCAACCGGCTTCTGTCCACTGTTTTGACTGTGGTTGGGATTCTGGTGTGTAATAGTGAATCTAAGTTTCATCCTTAGTAATAAAAATCGACAAACAAAATCAGTTTTATTCTTGGTTAAAACGCTCCAAGCACTGTTCAGAGATTTTCATGCGAGTGCGTTTTTGATCTGCTGTGATCAAGCACGGTGTCCATCTTGCGCAAAGCTTTTTCATGTGCAATTCTCCATGCAAAATATATCCTACACGTTCTTTTGAAATGCCTATAGTCTCAGCAATTTCACGCACTTTGACTCGCCGGTCATCCAATACCGTATCGTGCACTTGGTCAATGATTTCTGGTGTTGTTACACTTTTTGGATGTCCTTCACGTGGATCATCTTCAAAGGTGGTACAGCCACGTTTAAATTCGGCAGCCCATTTCTTAATTGTCGAAAACGAAGGAGAGGAGAGCCCATAAACTTTTATGAATTTCTTTTGGCGTTAAACCTTCTTTAACAAAGAATTTTATAACCGCACGATACTCAGTTTTATCCATTGCAAGGGATACAGACAACACTTTTGCTTCAGACAGCTGTGTAAAACAAACTACTTGATAGAATGACTTGCAATTTCACATGGATGCTTATGACAGATGTACCAACTTAGGAAAACAAATCGTGCCGATAGTGTTGCCATCTATTGTCTAGACCGAGAAGCTTTCAGACCACCAGAACTTTTCAGTCTGTAGATAAGAGTCATATATCTACAGATTGACTAATGTACCTGGAAGGAGTAAAAGTGTGTTTGGTGTCATAAGAGGGATAATCTCGCGTTATTTCAGAAAATTTCGGTTTTTCTAAAACATGGTGCTGTCTCAAATACTTATTTTAACTTAGTGTAACTCAGCAGTGAGTCCTATATTGAGGATGTGGGAATTTGGTTGTCATTAAGAAGGGATACTTTCTCACTACTTTGATCTTTTCTTAACGTATGAGAAACAAATTAAAAAAACAAAAAACAAAATAGATACCACTTATTTGTTTAGATGAAGTAGATAAAAAAGTCACAAATAACTAGTCAGAATCGGTTAAATTATGGGATTTGTTGTGTCTACGGCATTTTCCTTTCTTCATTGTCTTTATAATCTCCATCGTCTGTTTTGTTTTAAGAGACCTTAAACAACAATGAAATAAATAATAACTATATACTAAATTTAATGGTAAAATGCTTGAATAATATGACTCACATTGGTTCTGAAAAAAATAATTAAGTCGCTCCACAATAATGCGCTCATTTTTGTCCGATTGAGCTGTTTTCAAGATGATTTCATTTAACGAAGAAGTAACTATATTACTACGATGGGGAGGGGTCTAGAAACCTCTGATAAACACTAGAACAAAAATGACATTAAAGCAATCGATATAACCACAAGAAAGAACATACTAATAGTTTTAATATCATTTTTTTCTAGGTGTTTATCAGAAACTTCCAACCCCCCCCCCTCTCGTAAAAACGGTTAGACGATGTGGCTAAGATGTATCTGCGGAGATGAACCTTTAGAAAAATAAGGAAGTAAATTTGGTCAAAATCTATTGAACGATGGAAATTGCAAAGATGTCTGCTGCAGACGAAGATACAGTACCGCCCCCCCCCTCCCATTCATTTCAGACTGACTGGACGAAATATTTGAAAGAACATTAAGCAATATTAGAAACAGCTATATTCCACGAAGAAGAAAGACAGTGCCTTTTTTGTTAGAACTGTTATTTTCAAAGTGTTTTAGTCTTTATATTAATCGGAATTCACATTTTAAGACTGACAAACTATTCAATATATTTATCGAAGAAAAATGGTGAATCTGTATAATATTTAACAGTAAGTCGAATTTTGTTTTAACGATTAAAGTAATAACAATAGTCAGTAACTGGTACAGTATTTGGCTAGAGCACTCTTGATTACTTTATTTTGAGATGCAAGCTACACGTTTTCGATATAAATATACGAACATCCTCCTGTAAAGTATTTTATTCCTCAAAGGGAATAAGTAGAGATCCTTCAACCCTCACTTTTTTTTTTTTTTTTTTTGAAAATAGGTGGACAGCCAATCTTCATCCTTCTTTGAGAGTGAGTTCAAGCTGCCAATGAACCAAAGCTTTCAATGGAGAGAGAGATAATTAGATAATTACTTAAGGAGCAACAAATGATGAAAGGGCCAATGATCTATTTTTTTTTTAAAATATAAACTATAATTTACAATTCGGAAGACAATCATTTTAATTTATTGAAATACTTCTAAAGAGAGGTGCGTGTTTAGCCCTGTGGAATTGCATCTTACTCCATAATGCTAGACTACCAAAAAAGGTCATTCTGGTCGCTGATGGACTAGTGGAACGTTGTCTAGTCTTTTTGTATCGATCCCCTTATTCTTTAGAAGCATATGGGATTTTCTCTCCTGGTGAGTCAGTTTTATTTTCCCAGCAACATAAAAAAACCAACCAAAGAACTCACTCTATTTCAGACAATAGTATACTCTTGTTACGGTATTAAACGGTCTTACTTATTTTTTTCGGGAATAAAACACGGTAGATTTGTTTATTTTAATGCCGACGTCACGCTTTAGGAGCACAAGATGCTCCTAAAGCACATGGAATACTATCTCTCTTTCTCTTGATACCTATGAAATTACTAATACCTTTGGATTCAGTAATCAGCATAAATAAAGGTAGCTGATAGTTGCCTTGACATCCAGGACAACTTCATGCGTCCCTCCCGATCTTCAAAAAGTCAGTAAGGACTAACGTAGCTTTGCCAACTCACTTTGAAAATAAATGTCGTTAGAAAATTTTTATTAATTCTTATAAATCATTGTTGATTTTATAATGATAATGAGTTTATAATAGCCTAAATACGTCATAGAAAATCTAAAATAATAATTTACATTGCGCATTACGTCTGATTAGTGTGTATTGATTATCTTTTTAACTCAGAAATTGCGCACTTAAAAATAATGCTGCACTTGTAACTAAGTCTGCCGTGATTAAAGCAATGAGCAATTGATGAAAACAAATGTCTGCGTTCAGAGTTTTTTCTTACATCAAACGCATCTAAGCTTCAATTATTATCAATGTAAATATTGAAAACGATTTCTTGTCACCGGAAAATGTGGAAGACAACATATGTCGTTTTTTAAAGATACCAAGCAATAGTGCTGCACGTGCAGCCGCAAACTTGGCTTACTTGTCTGTTTGCTTACTTGGGAAAAAGGATTAAAAAAACCTAGCTTATAAAATTGCTTGGTATCTTTAACATAATATATACCCAAGGTAAAAAACTTTCTACATATTACTCTCATCCTGAGATTTTTATTTAATGAGGTCAAAGCACCTTGTGGCAACTTGTTTAAGTAAAATATTTATAAGCTCTGTATTACTTCACCCTTGACATTTTTTAGGTCTGCTTCCCACTGACGAGACCTCAATAAAGGTCGAAACCGGTCTGGATAGTGACCATTTCCTTAATGCATAGCATCATACATTTCTGTAAGGAAATGTGCTTTTCATTAGGGGAAAATTCTAAGGAAAGTGATCAGAGCTTACTCCACCTTTATAACGAATTGCCTAGTGTTGCACTACATGCAGCCGCAAATTTGACTTACTTGTTTGTTTGCTTACTTGGGAAAAAGGATTAAAACCTAGCTTATAAAATTGCTTTGTATCTTTAACATAATATATACCCAAGCTAAAAAACTTTCAACATATGTCATTTTCAAGAAATAAACAGGTATGATTATTTTTTTCCATTCATTAACTGCAAAATACTGAATAAGTATTTTGCAGTTAATGACTTTTTTTATTATTATTTTTTATTATTTTATTATTTTATTATTTAACTTTTTTTTAATTATTTTTTTGAAACTATACATATAACATATGATATTTTAATACATCTCTATAGTTTGAGAACCACTTTCATAATATATTTTATATTAAATCATCATCATCATCATTCATGCATATCAAGGATTTAGGCCTAGATTGGCCTTTTTCAGCCTTAGAAGACATCGTTTAAGAGAACGTCCTGGTTTTCTTTTTCCTAATGGCTTGTACTTTAAGGCTTGTTTTGGTAATCTTTCTGTTTTCATTCTTTGAACATGTTCCATCCATTTATGTTTATATTTTTTAATTTTTTCTATTACTGGTTCTTGGTTTAATTCTTTCATAATTTCTTCATTTCGTTTTGATCAAATAGGGTATACTTTGCAGTTTTTCTCATAAACTTCATTTCTGCTGTTGTTAATCTTTGTTTGTCTTTTTGTTTTATTGTCCAGATTTCACTTCCATACATTAAGACCGGTAAGGCTAATGTATTGTATACTTTTAGTCTGGTTTGTTTTTGAACTAGGTTTGGTTTAAATATAGAGTTAATTACTCTTGTTATTTTTAAATATTTTGCAATTTTTACGTTTATATCTTTTTCATTTTCATAAGTGATCATACATCCTAGGTAGTTAAATGAATTCACCTGTTCTAAGAGCTTGTTATCTATTACTATCTTAGTTCTTGCTGCTGGATCTTGTCCTTTAAAGGCCATAGTTTTTTTATTTTTTCTGTTGATATTATCATACCATAATCTTTGGCTATCTCATTTAGATCTAAAATAGCTTTCAGCATTGTAATCATTATTTTTTCGTCGCCAAAAAGGAGAGTGCTTAAGTTCACAGTAGCAGAAAGGTTTTTTTTTTTTTTTTTTTTTTTTTTTTTTTTTTTTTTTTTATGTTGGGCCTATATACAGGAGGTTGGTTGGTCAACCTATGGTACGTTAGTACCGTATATGGGTGGTGGGTTGCGAAAGGAGAAACTTGTTTACGTTTGATTTGTCATATGTCAGAGGAAATATGTCAGGAGTAAGACTGTTCCACAGTACTGCAGTAGCAGGGATGAATGAGGAGGAGAAGAAACTTGTTCTGTGGGTTTCAAAATGTACTGTGAAAGGATGTTGGGCGGCAGCTGTACGTGTTCCAATGGGCTTAGTACACGGTGGGGGAATTATTGATGCTGTTTCAGATGAACATTTCCCATGGAAATACTTATAAAATATACAGATTGCAGAGACCAAGCGTCTATGTGAAAGTGGGTCGAGTGAGTTGGTGAGGGATGGGTCATTTATTAGTCTAATTGCTCTCCTCTGTATTGAGTCAAGAATTTTGAGGGAGCTTTTTGGAGTTCCACTCCAGATGTGAGAGCAGTATTCGAGAGCTGGGCGGAGTGAAGTAGCGTCTTGAGCGAGTTTAACACCTTGATTTTTATTCCATTTTATTATTATTTCATTTAGGTAAATATTGAAAAGAATTGCTGAGAGAGAGAGGATATCCCTGTCGGACTACTTGGTTTATCTCTCTCGTATATGATAGCTCGTGATTTAATCTTATTTGTATTTGATTACTTTCATATATACTTATGACAGTTTTTAAAATATTATTTGGTATTTGTCTTTCTTTTAATATGTTAAATAAAATGCTTCTTTTAGCTTTTTAAAATGCTTTTTCAAAGTCAATAAATGCAATATGTGTTTCTAAATTGTATTTTCTTCTTTTCTCTGTTATTAATTTTAGGCAAAAGGCTGGGACTATACATGATCGTCCTTTTCTAAACCCATTCTGTACGTTTAAAATAAAGTTTTCGGAATATTTCATTAGTTTGCTATTTAAAATTCTGCTATATAATTTATTATAAAATATATTATGATAGTGGTTTATCAACATAGTGATATATACACTATGTTGACAAAAGTATTTGGGCACCTAGTTTTGGTAGAAAAATGCATTTTAATTACATTTATAGTAACGAATGGGACCACCTTTGGCCTAAATGACAGTAGCTACCCTTCGGTGCATGCTTTCAATCAATTTCTGATACGTTGCAACAGGAATATTCTTCCCTTCTGTGCGCAATGTTATCTGATGCTGATGACGGCCTCTATAGTCTGGAGCGAATTCGAGTTCTAATTAGTCCCAAAGATGTTCGATGGAGGTTGAGGTCTGGACTCTGAGCCTGCCAGTCCAACACTTCAGCATTGTTTTGTGGAAACCAGCCTTGAACACACAGTGCAGTATGGCATGGAGCATAGTCGTGCTGAAACGTGTAGGAGTCACTGCCGAAGCACTTCCATAGTGTCGAAAGCCTGAAGTTATCCAAGATGTTCAAGTAGCCATCAGATATGATGGTTTTGGGCAAGTCCACTAATTCACCAAGCTCTATCCAACTGAAACAACCCATACCATTACCGAGTCTACACCAGACTTGACAGCTGGAATGATGCAGTCCTGCCGGAACACCGTTCCCCTGGAAATCTCCAGATCCAAACACGACCACCAGAGTGAAACATTTAGAAGCGTGATTCGTCACTCCACAGAACCCTTTTCCAACCATCTAGGGACAGTGTGAATGACATCAGTCCAAACGTCATTTGTTGTTGGAGGGAGGATCGTTCGCAGCAGCTGTGTCATGGTAACCTAAGGCATGCAACTCTCTGCAAGACAGTTCTAGTGCTGACAGATGTTCCTGCAGCATTTTCTATGTTGACTGTGCAAGGTCAGCCACAGATGAAGCGCGGAATGCTTGAATATTCCGAGACAGTACTCGTCGATCTCGGTCAGTGAGTGTCGATGATCTCTCAGTGCGTTTTCCTGCTGTGATAGCATCATCGACTTTCCATCACGAATATCATAAGTAATTCTGGATTTCGGTATACTGAGATGGGTAGCAATGTCATGGAACAGAAAGACCACTGATGTGATACCCAGCTATCATTCCACGTTCGAAGTCTCTCAGTTCAGCTGAATGCAACACTTTGACATCAAGTACAGTGCCAAACATGCAGCACCATCCCACCTTTTATTACCAAAATTACGCAGACAGTTCCTAAAGGAAATGCATTAGATAGAAATCTAATGCATTTTCTTTTTTTAAATTGATTGCTTTATTTGCATATTTGCTTTAAAATATGAAGGAATTTTAGATATCTTAGTTTAGATATCGATTTTTATTTTATTTTTATCTTTATTCAAATTAAGTGGATATTGAATCCAACATAATTTCAAGCCGAACAGAGAAACTACAAGAGTTTCGTGCCGAATATAAAAACTATAAAAGTTTCTGCGGATCCAAGAGTAAGCAAACCTTTCATGATAGGGGCAACTCGTGGTAAAGGTGGAGTAAGCTCAGATCACTTTCCTTAGTATTTCCCATAATGTAAAGCACATCTTCTTGCGGACATGTATGATGCTATACATTATGGGGGGGGGTCACTACCCAGACCGGTTTCAACCTTTGTTGAGATCTCATCAGTGGATAGGTAGACCCAGATGTAAATACCCAGGTTGAAATGATGATGATGCAGAAGTTACCATACGAATTAATTAACCATACGAGTTGCCAAAAGGTGTCACATCACAAAAGACACCGAGAATTACTAAAATAAAGAGCCAAAAGGCTTCACTTCAGCGATACATAATTATTCATCGTTTTTATTGAATAATTATATATCGCCGAAGTGAAGCCTTTTGGCTCTTTATTTCAGCAGTTGTTATTTTTAGATATCGATTTCTTATTTTCTTGTATAAATGATTTTCTTTTTCCTGATAATTTATGATTTTTGAACTCTTTTTCAGTATTCCATTGATCTTCAACAGTGGTATATTTTCTGGTTCATTTCCATTATTTAAATTACCAGTTTATATTAATTTCCAAATCAATTTATGTTAGTTGTTTTTATTGATTTTTTAAACTCAACTTTCACATAGTGATTATTTGATATATTTTAAATGTTTCTGTGCATCCTGTTTTCTATTGAAAATACCGAGTTTGTCCTAATCTTTCGAACGTGATTGCTACCTTTTATATTTCGACGTTCTATCTTGATTTTGTAATTTTTGTAATCGTATTCCAATCTTCTTATGGTGAGACGAAGTGTCATTCTTGGATCATCTGACCACAGTCTTGGAGGAAAGAGGATAACCCGTATACGAATAAATCTACCCTTTATATATAAAATGATAAGCTTTTTATGTCACGTTTTTTGAAACGTTTTGAAACTCAGAGGCTACTCTGAGTCTCCAGTCTTCAAAATTCGAGTCATCAGAATTCAAGGAGAACCGGCCTACCAGTCCGGAACTCGGGGGATTGGGCGCCGTAGGCGCCAGTGGGGGCGTAGCCCCCTAGTAAATAAATAAAACCACAGCACTTATTGAATGGTTTATGAATAGGTTGTAAAATGGCAAATACCAAATTTCGCATTCTGCACATATGGATCGATCTCGGCCCAAGTTGAAATTATCACTCAATTTCTGATACATAAACGGTACACCTTCTTGTGCTGTGTCATTGTTTTGCATAGTTAGTTATTCAGAAAAAGTATGCCCCGTCTTCAAACAATTTTTATGTCTTACTGGAGCCAGTGTGATGTCCATGAGATGTCTTGTTATGGTTGTTGAACATATTTTATGCAACAACCATAACAATAACTATAACCATAAAAATTAGCAAGTTGTACTAAAGCCTCAACCTTCTTAGGTAACTTGCTAATTTTCCTAATTTCCTTTTAAAAAAGTTATGATTAAAGGTAGTGGCGTACCCAGGGGCCCATGTCCCCCCCCCCCCAAAAAAAAAAGAAAAAGAAAAATACGCCAGAAAATTTTCCAAAAATCTTTTCCTAATTAAAATTAATTTTTTATTTATGTTGTGTCGTGTCTTCTATTTCTATATTACTTATGAATTAGCGATCATTGCAGATGCTCAGTCATAGGTCGTATGCGATGCGTAGTATGTATTCTCAAATCGTCTACTCAAACCCCCCCCCCCCAAGATAAAATCCTGAGTGCACCACTGATTAAAGGACAGTCTTCACATTATCAAGAGAGTAAAACAAACTGACTTAAATGCCAATTTATGGTGATTTTTTTTTCTACATCATATAGTTTTTTTATTATTAAAAACGATTTTCATAACTGCTCATTATTTGAGAGCATAAAAAAATCTTTATTTTATTTTAGCGGCATTTATTCTTAGGAATTTATTCATAAATTAAATAAATGAGATATTGTTTTTTGTAGAAATGTAACAAAAAAAATCTTATTCAATTTATTTTGAAGAGATGGTACGAAAATTCTGGAACAAACATCTGCCTTGCAGGCCTATCATAACAATCAGTAATTTCTATTATGGCTATCGATGCACCACATGCAGTCAATAGCCATAATAGGAATAATTGCTAAAGTTGCTCACAAAATATGAACAATTTTAGGACATCGCTAATATATTTTGTAAGAAGATGTGGGCGATACAAAAAAAAATCGTAATAAATATTTAAAAATCCAGTAGAGTGAACGTGATGTACCAAACACATTATTATGTTGCATATTATATAGTTTTACTAATTATCTGGTTAATTGTGTCAATAAATATTAAAATTCGTCCGCTTGTATGCTGCCACATCAAATAGCCGAAGGCGAATAATTACCAATACAAATATAAGAATGCATGTAGAAGGAGATCAATTAATGGAAGAAGAAAAAATCGCATTCAAGTTTGTGTTTGTTCAACACATCCTTGTTATTCTGGTTACCTAACAGGAGACGAAATACAGCCAACGAGAAAGAATTATATTTACCATCTATAGCAACGAAAGTATATCTTGCAGATTGGCGATAAGATTAATGGGAAAGAGACATGATAATGCTTTTCTATCAAGGTCAACTTCATTATCTTGACAACTTTTAGCGGATTGATTAATGAAAATAAGTCTGAGTCCCACCAGGCACTTTTTATGTGAAAAACAGCGACTGAATTATTAACTAGATATAGTTGAATCTTTTTTCAAGGTTTCATTCTTTGTGTGTGTGTGTGTGTGTGTAGGTGCACACACACACGCATAGTTTTTGTGTGTGTGATTAGGCTCTGTGAATCTTTTACAACTACTGCTGTGTCCTTCATGATTTTCATTTAAACGAAACATAATTCTTTAACAGAGATCTTGAATTAATGTTATGCGAGGCAGAATTTCTTTGGTAATTATCGCAGATTTGTGTTGTGTGTGTGCGTGTGTGCGAAGGGATGCAGATGCTCAGACCTGATTAACGTTGTCCGCTATGTCGACAATGGCTTTATGGTGCCATTTACTCCTAGACGAATACCACAACCTTCTTCTTTTGTTGTGAATTTGCATGGGCAGTCAATTTTGGTGCGTGGAGAATACTCTTGGTATTCCACAGAATTTCTCAAGGCCAGTGGTGGTGTCGTTAAAATAATTGGCGATAAAGCTTGAAGGAAAAATCCAGACTCACCTCATAGCCATTAAACTAGTTGGCAAATCTGCTGATGAGCGGTTTAATGTAAATGGATTACTCTCCATAAAATCTTTTTCTTTCTTTCTTTTCTGCTTCTTTGCATTCTGGCTGTGTAGCGCCGCCCAAGTATTGAAAATCCTAATGATCAAGCTGCTATTTTATTTGAATTCTAATTTCAACATGAGTTGAATGTTAGCTCTTATTTTTTACAAACACTTTGCATATAAAATTTTTATTTCTTGAATTCTCATCGGTATCTTATTAACCTCAGCTAAATTCTTTAAGTTGCTAGCTAGACGAATAAAACAACGAATATACTAATACTAAAATTCACCTTGTACTATAGGTAGAATTATAGATACAGTACATTTCCTTATATTTAAAATTACCAAACATGTTACACCACCTGGGAGAGAAATAAAGAAATTAACACTTAATTATTATTTCTGCAAGATATAATAATTACCTGCAGAATTTAAAATGGCGCCTGCGGGCGACATTTTGAAACATCTTCAGAAAGATTAAGGTTGAAGGTGGACACAAAAGACAAAACCTTTTTCGAACAGAGGGAATTACTTTATTAGTCAATATTAAACATAATTCATCTTCATTTGCATATTAGAGCTATTAAAAAATGAACGCACTTATCTAAAAGAAAACGCTGTTGAAAGCAGCTTACAGCATACTCGTTAATTCCAAAATTTTATCTCCAGTAATGAAGTGCATACAATTAGAGTCACGAACAATTGGTATTTGGCGATGTATATTTTAAAACATCCTTTTCTTTCTTCCTTCCTAATAAAGTATTTCTCTAGTTCCTAAATTTAGGCTTATTAGCTCTCAGCTGGTTTAATCTGGTGTATCCCAGGCATGCTACATTATTGTACATGGTGAGGATATCGCACACAGAACAAAGGATGTTGTAAAATAGATCCAGTTATTTCCAGTCGTATTTACAGTGCATAACAGGAATGGATATACAAGGCAGATTTCATATTGGTCTTTATTAAAAGAAGGTCTAGTCTAAAGTTCTTCAAGGTATTGGATAACTATGAAGTGAAAAGTGAAAATGGCTGAACGATAATTCAAAAAGATTTGGATTTAATAGATTTAAGCTTATTTGAGTATGAGAAACCTTCTGACCAAATCTCGCAAACAGACAAGGTCACCTTTATGAGTATGGTCAAGTAAGCGTAATATCTCACATCAGTAGTCCTTAGTCAGAAGGATATTTCACTAATTCTACTGCATTTATTATTCCTTGAGAATGCTAGTTTGAGTCTGGAAAAACGTTGGAATGATATTAATTAGTTATCGAATTAATTTTTGTTTAGGTGATTATTTCTAATGAGAGCCAGACCTGGCAAGGTCTGGCTCCCACTGACGTGAGTAGAGTGGCACTACCATGAGTTGCCTCACACTTGCACTACGTGCAGGCGCAAACTTGACTTACTTGTCTGTTTGCTCACTTGGGAAATAGGATTAACAACTAAGTTTATATAAAATTACTTGGTATCTTGAATACATAATATACTCAAGTTAGAAAACTTTCTACAAGTTTCATATATTATAGACAACAGATTTAGTTAACGGTAGGCTGTTTTCCAGTTCACTTGCGTTTTACAATGCCTGCAAATGTGAATAAGCGGAATGGATACAATGATTCATTTAGATTTTGTCAAGCATTTCACAGAATTCTACAAACGAGGTTATTTTACAAACTGAAGGGGATAAGTTTGTAAGAAAAGCCTGTGTTATGGATTGGGGTGTTGCTGTCTGACATGTGTCAGACTAATGAACGAAGAAAGAATGAAGATGAGGTACCACAGGGCCCTGTTTGAAGATAATGCAAAATTGGATCGAATGATAAGGGGCATTTCTGCTGAAGGATAATCCTTTGTTGGCTATTGTGAACAAATTGGTTCCATGACAGATGTTAATGCTTCTTGCTGCTGAGTGCGGGTTATTTGGGCTTAAGACATTCATTGCATTCTGAGTAGTCTATTCATGGAATTTTACTCTAAGTACTCAATGAAGCCTAGGAGTTATGGTAGACACCGAATTAAAGTTTAGAGACCACATTGCCAAGACAGTTAAAACATCATATAATTGCAATGTCGAAAGGAACACTAACTTTAAGAATAAGGAAGTTATTCTCGCATTTTACAAGACCTTGATAAGACAGCGTCGGGCTTACTGTGCTTGTTGGACTTATTGAGGAAAGGATCTGGCACAAGCAAACCAAGATCACGTCTGGCTTGTGGAATTTTGCATATGAAGATAGACAGAAACAGTGGGATCTTCAAAGTTTGAGGAACAGAAGGAGGATAGGGAAAAAGAAACATACAAGCCAGTAAAGAGGCAGTTCTTCCAGTGTACATACAAAGGAGATTTTGCGTTACATAGATGGGGAAAGAACTCGGGATCATCCCTGAAAGTTAAGTAAGACTGTGGTTAGGAAGAATCTGAGGTCCATATTCTTTTCATGGTGTGTAGTGAGCGAATGAAATAAGCTGCCGTGGGTATTATGACTGCATCATCGCTGAATATTTTTAAAGAGAGGTATGATAGATACCAAGGAACTACAACTTACAGGGTCCTTAGTCCCTGAACCCCTAGAGATGCCTATATATAATAATAATAACCCCAATATTAATTATTTCGACATCCAGGGAAGTGCAAATAAGAAACAAGTTTTTGTTCTGAAGCAGAGGCTATCTTTTAGGGAAGCGAGCTATGTTTCAAACTAATTAACTTTTCTGAAGCGCCGCCCTGACAACCGCTCAATGACCGGTTTTTAGCGAAAATGCGGCAGTTGCATAAAAATACTTGTAAGCTCGCAAAGATATTATTGCATATCTTGTGTTCATTTTGATATTTAGGTAGCAATCCATCGATGAAATATTAGAAACATGTACCATAGGTGAGTCAAGAGATACTTATTGACATTTGTTTTAAGCAAGTGAAGATTATAAAAATACTATTGGAGGACATTTCCTCCACAGAGTTTACAGGAATGAATGAGTCGAATAAGTATCATTCATGCAGTACATCTAAAAGATGGAATAAGAATCAATAGTAATTGATAATTGAGAGATTTCTATGAGACCTATGGAACTAGATGCAAGTTCATATAAGCAGCGTACCTGAAAATACTGTATTTATTATAAAGGCACGTAGCAAAAGTTGAACAGCTGTGAATCAGAAAGTGAAATGATCATTAAAGAGAAGTTAACAAATAAATTGACTCTTCTTCACTTGATGGAGCCTAAGATTTTAAAAACATTTTTTCTTATTTTCTTCGTTGGGGAGAAGAAATGGGATATACTTTAATTCAAATGTCAGAACTCAGTGGAAGTGGCGCTTGTGTCCTCTGCGCTTAGTCGCTGGAAGTCAGGCTTAAGTTCAAGTCTAGTCACCGACTGGAGGCCCTTTTTCTAAGCCTTTTTTTCGACCGATTCCCGAATTAGCGATCTCTGGCACGGGCAAGCGGGTTTTTTTTCCCGTAAACTCAAGAAAATCGACCGTAGTATCTACATTATTTCAGACAGTAACATATCTTGTTAGGGTTAGGTACCAAGAGATGGCAGCACTTGCTTGCCAGCCTCTTCATCGGTGGCTGCTATAATTAGTGATAATTGGTGGAGATTGAACTGCAGTCTCCAAAAGCTAGATAGGGTATAAAGGCCTCGCCTACTCCCGCTAAGGGAATAAAAGGCGTTAGCTGATTTTTTATTTTTATTTTTTTGATTATGGGAATTCATTCAAACCTAGCAATCGTGATGGGTGCAGGTCAGCTAATACTCATTACCAAAAGTTACAGGCTGAAAGATTGTCTCATGCTCCTCTCTTTGAAGAATAAAAATGATGAAGAATATAATAATATACCTTCCTTGTGTTATGACCATAAAAACTTAACGATTCGTTTTGAGTAGTGAATTATTTGCTTTGCTAGTTATGGACAGTCCCTTGCTGGAAGAAATTCGGGTTTAGTCATCCTGTAACGCAGAAAAAGATCAATCAGAAAATATACATATATATAATTAAAATGCTAGTTAGGATTAAGAACGCAATGTGGCGACAGTGGTCTGCATTATACTCATCTATTTTCTTCTATCCCATCTGAAAAGCAATGTTTTCACAATGGGAAAAGGTGGAAGCTTTGTAGCCCAACGATTTACAAAATTTAGAGGCTTAAAATCCCCTTCTCTCTCTGGGGAATATTTTGTCAAATACATTCTTTATTATTTAAACCATTGTAGTGAAATACAGCAAATCATTGTCACCATGTAGAGTACTACATGGTCCGAAACAATCTCCTTACCAGGATATCCCCACCATCGGTCTTTTTCGGACTAACCGTGTAAATCTGGTTGTCTGAAAACCAACTATGTTGTCATAACGATTAGTCTCATGAGTATGTATATCAAAAATTACATTAAAAAAGTGTTATTCTCGAGGAGAACATCAACGTAATCAGGAGTTATCATGATTACTAGAAAATCTGCTCGTTATATAAACTGTTTGGAATAAACTATTGTATCAAAATGTCACCTGGTGGAATCAGTGGAAGTGGGAAAATTAGTTAGTTTGAATATAAACATTCGCTGAGAGAAATAACTCTCCCAGAAGAACTCACGCAGTTTACATAAAAAAATAATAGTGGTAGTGATGCTTGGCAGTAGATGGCGTTATGTGTAGGTGATGAGAGTAATGGCGTTCGGTATAGTTAGTGAATTAAATGGTGGCGACGGGAAATTTTAGAGAGTAGAGTGTCCTTCCTCGATGAGTCCTTGGACTCCTTGGAGACGCACGTGATAATAATAATAATAATAATAATAATAATAATAATAATAATAATAAAGAGAAAGACTGTTTCCAGGAACAACAGCAAAAGGGAATGAAGGGGTAAACATGTGAAAAATTTTGTTCTGTGGGTTTGGAGTCGTTGACAATTAACGGAGAAATTACTGATGATGGTTCCGAAACAGCAACCATGCAAATATTTGTAGAAAATGTGAACTGCGGAAAGTGCGTTCACTTAAAAGATGGTTCAGTGAATTATTGGAAGATCCTGTGTACTATGTCAATAATCTCAGGCAGCTCAAATGGACACCACAAATGTGAAAACAATATTAAATAGTTATACGAATGTGTTGTGTGATTTGTATACAGTTAAGTAGCTATTTGGGTATAAAGTAACATCTGATGCAAAAAATGCGAGAAAAAAAACAAAACAAACTTTTTGACTCTCATCATCAACAACCATAGGTCCAATGCACGTAAGTGTCTGCTGCCATCTTGATATGATTCTTCCATTGTGTGCAAGATGACTCATTTTGTGTATAGAGTTTCCACACCATTTGACGATGTCATCGCCCCATTCTCTGTTTGCCCTTCCTCTTTTGTTCTTTCCTTCAATCATTCCAAACAGCAACGTTATTAATTTTCTCTCATCATTCGTTCTACATATATGGCCAAATAGACGTAGGTTCCTTTTGATTATTTTCTGGATCAGGTTTTCTTTTGGTTGTATTCGTCTGTAGATTTTCTCATTGTTCACTTTCTGTATCCAGCTTATTCTCAAGATCTTTCTATTAGCACTTCCTCTGAAATGCAAGTATCCTCCTTTCAGATTCTCTCAGGAGTACCAAGGCCTCGCATCCATAGAGCATGCTGCTGAAGATACAGGTTTCTACAATGCTTAGTTTAGTTTGTATCTTTATAGCTCGGCTCTTCCATATTTTGTCCATGGCTTTTAAAATAGTTGTTGCTCTGGCTATTCTAATTTTGATCTCTTTTTTGGGGTCCAAGTCATGCGTCATGTGGCATCCAAGATATGTGAAGTGTTCCACATTTTCCAGTTGAAATCTGTCTATCGTAACTCTGTTCAGTAACTCCTGTTGTCCGAATATCATTGTTTTAGTTTTTTCAAAGTTGATATTTAGTTCATAGCTTTTTCCTTCTGTGTATAGTGTTTGTAATGTCTGTTCAAGCCTTGCTGCTTCTTTTTCAATCAGGACGATGTCATCTGCATAGCAGAGGTAGTTTATTCTCATGCCATTTATTGAAATGCCTCCACCTTCTTCTTTAATCTTATCTAGTGTTCTTCCTAGATGTGTGATGAAGATGATTGGTGATATTGGATACCCTTGTCTTATGCCTTGACTAGTGGCAAACCAATCTCCAGTCTCACCTGCTATTCTGATTTTTGCTTGTGCTTGGCTGTTTATATCTTTCAGCAGGCAGATCAATTTATTGTCCACACCATAGGATTCCAAGACAGCCCATGTTATGTTTTAGTCAATATTATGAAATGCTTTTTGGAAGTCCACGAAACAGCAATATATCTTTTTGTTCTTTCTTTCAGTTTTCTCTGCTATTAATCTTAGTGCGAGTATTTGTTGCACTGTATTTCGATCTTGTCGAAATCCGGCTTGCTCATCCGGAAGATATGCCTCCATATGACCCTTCAGGCGCTCTGTTAGTATTTTCATCAGCACTTTGCCAAGATGACTCATTAATGCAATAGTTCTGTAATTGGTGCATTCTAAAGCACTGCCTTTCTTATGAAGAACAACCAAGTCCGATTTTTTCCACTCTTCGGGGGCATACTCTGATCTACATATTTCATTACATAGTTTATGTACTTCTTTTGCAACTAATTCCCCCCCCACACACACACACATTTTAGCATCTCACCTATTATGTTGTCATTTCCAGGACTCTTGTTATTCTTGAGATGTTTTATAGCCTTATTCACCTCCTCTTCCAAGACGTCATTTTCAAAGATTTCTGCTGGTGGAGAGATTGCTTTTAGTTCTTTGATTGCTTCTGTTGCAGTATCATTTAGTGGATTTTTATATAGTTTGCTGCAATATCTTGTCCATCTGTTTATGATTTCTGTCTTGTCAATCAATACTTTACCATTTCATCTTTGACTGCTACTGATCTTGTTTGCCACTTCCTATTGACATTTCTTATAAGTTTGTAGACTCTCTAGTTTTGTGTTCTCCATAGTACTGTTCAATGTCTTTACACTGGTCCTCCAACCATTTGGCTTTATCAGATCTTGCTGCTTTCCTTACTTCATTGCATTTTTGACGGTATAACTCATCTGCTGCCTCTGAATTATCTCTTTTAAGTTTCAGTTCTCTTGTACCAATTTTAGGGTTTCCTGAGTTATCCATTTCTTGTTGATCTTTTGTCTTTCAGGAATTACTTCCTCTACTGTTTTTTTAGCACTGTAGTCAGTCGTTCTGCTCTTGTATTTATAATTTGTTTTTCACTTGGGGTTTTAAGCTTAGGTTCCAATAGGTTCTGATATGCTGTTCTTAGCCTATCTTCGTTTAGTTTTGAGATGTCTCTAGCTTTTTTGGAACTTTCCTTTGTACTTTCTGTATCCAGAAAGTTAGGGATTTGTATACAGTTAATTAGCTATTTGCGTATGAAGTAACATTTGATGCAAAAATGCGAGGAAAAAAAGGAACGTTTTGACTCTAAGGAGGATATATATTTGTAATACATTTATGCTTAGAAGGAATAGAGCAAAGAAGCAAAGAATCATGATGCTAATAAAAGAAATCTGATCTCTACTCAAAGTTTGAGTGTGGTTCAAGAGCGACTTTGAATTGCAATCAATTGGAAATGCCGCTCATATATGTATAAGAATATAGTAAGAACTTATGCTACATGAACACTTACATTAGTTGCAAAGTTTGGATATAAGATCTCTTCACCCATCCACTTGCAGAACACAAGAAGACAGAGAGGAGCTTATGTATCACTTAAGCTTTCATCCATGCAGTATTTGTACCAAATACTCTCATCGAAGCACAAAAGCTTACTGTGATACGTGTATCTGCAAGAGTAACTGACACAAAGGCCTATTGTGCAAATCCTTACAATAGGCCATTTTGTCAAGCACGATCATCTGTCTTAGAGGTATCAAGATGAAATACTTCAAATTCCTCATACTCTTTTATGGCATTTTTCCAAAGGCAGTTGACATAAGCAAGAAGGTATTGTGAATTGAGAGTTTGCGATCCATACTGATGGTCATTTATTAGTGGAGCACTTTCTAGAATAATAATTAATTGCTAATTTTTTCCTCTGTTACTTTAGAGTAAGAGAAATTGGATTGTAATAATAATAATATGACTGTAAATTGGGTGATAATATCACCCAATTCACAGTCATTCGCCCCTGATATACATATGTATGTATATCAGGGGCGAATATTCCGGGTGTGCTAGGTGTGCGGTGCTCATCCACGAAATATCAGTATCACCGATATTATATTTTTGCATTTATTTCCTTCAAAGACCCCCCCAATTGTTTGCAGACTTCGCGCGATTCCTAAAATTGAACAGTTCCTAAAATTAGTACAATATACTGTACTAATGCTTCACTGTCCTCTTCACGGGGGGGGTAATAAAGCATTAGTGCTTCATGAAGAAGGCGCTTCCGAGTAAACATTGCGTCACATTCGCGTTAATAGCCCGGGTGTGCTTTCAAAATGCATACACCTTTGAAACCATTCGAAAAGATGTAAAGAGGGCGCAGCAGGTCATATTCTTAGCGTTGTATTATTTTTAAACCGCTGAGAAGGCGTGTCTAGGTGAGCTAAAAATTTGAGCTCACTCAGCACCTAGCGGCTGTGATTGGTTATTGTGTCAACCAATCCAATTGAATGTTGTCACTTGTCACTTACTATATCCGATGGCTTTATTAGAAACAGATGTTACACATGTTTTCAGGAACTGAAAATTTAAAAGTGGATGTTAGGAGTAAAATGCTAATTGTTGTTTCTTTTGCTTGGTAGAGACATTTTTATTCTAGTCTTCGGAAACAACAGACAGTAAAAAAAATATGTATTCCTGAATAAAAATGAATATTCTGTGTATTATAAGACGTTGTTGATCTACAACAAAATATCAGCATATGTGAGATTGATAAGACAGAAGAACCACTGACACTAAAATAAAAAAATAAAAAAAATTTTAAAAAAAATTTTTTTTTAAAATATATATATATATAAATAAATAAAAAACTAATGAATTTAGGATTCCCGAAAGTGTAGATAATTCCGATAATGATCGGATGTTATGTATACTGAGTCTCAGTAAACAGAATAAAATTCTTAGAAAACGGAGCGATATATACACAAACCTATTCTCACATGTCTTATAAATGATGGTTCACATATTTTCATCTTTGAGTATTTCAAATATACTAACCAAACATAGCATTCTCCTGGATTGTTGTTTTCTAATCAAGCATAAAACAGATTGTTGCCCCACTCTACGCAGAAGTATTCAAAATTATCCTGCAATTAATTGCACTGGACCAATTAAGATGAGTGTTGATGCGCTATGCCCTCTCAAAACGTTCATACATCGATAAAATACAATCGCACGGTCATGGGCGTCGCAGGGGAGGGGGAGAGGGAACTTCACCCCGGGATCGATTAAAAAATTCCACAAATCTAATCGTAAAATTGATTGAGATATGTAATCTTACACCCTCGTCCCTGGGAACGCTTTGCCTGTCTTAAAATTTTATTATGGGTTGGCCTATTGTAGGGTAGCCATAGAACACGTGTTATATTGCAGCAATAAAACACGTCTTCCTGTTTTTGGTTCCTCTTTTTCTGATTTGTGAACGGAAACTAGTTCATTTGCTCTCTGTGTCCAGTGAGTTATTGAGTGAAGTGGGAATTGTAAATTTATAGTGAAACAAATTTAAACAAAAAAAAATACATTTTTAAAAGGTAAGTGTATATAAATTTAATATTATTTTTCTTGTTAGTTTTATGATTTTTTTGCTTTTAAATTGAATAATTTAATTTAGGATTTATTAATTAGTTGTTTTTAATAAAATATGCCATCAATTTTTTTATGTATGAAATTGTGCTAAAAACTATTAATTCTGAATACTTTTTTTCCCTCAAGAATTAGAGATCATTAAAATCGATGCAAAATGAAAATAATGTCTTTATAGTTTATATCGACAAATAATTACATAAAAAGAAAGCTAAAAGATGTTTATTGATGTAATTATTTAATTAAATCAATAATTATAAAAATTTATTGATGTAATTATTTGTCTCAAAGCTCGCCCCCCCCCACACCTGGAAAATTTTCTGCAGACACATGCCTATATATATACTGTATATATATATATATATTTTTTTTTTTAAACCTGGTTTTACTCCACTTCCCAAGTAAGCAAACAGACAAACAAGTCAAGTTTGCGCCTGCAAGTGTTGCAAGTCTAGCTGACCCTGCACGTAGTGCAAGACCACGGCAACTCATGGTAAAAGTAGAATAAGCTCTGATCACTAATTTTAATATTTACTCTTAATGCAAAGCACATCTCCTGGAGGAGATGTATGATGCTTTATGTGCTTTGTATTAAAGGCAAGGGGCCACTACCCAGACCGGTTTCAACCTTTATTGAGGTCTCATCAGTGGGAGCCAGGATAAAAATACCAAGATTATAGTAATACAGAGCTTATAAGTATTTTACCAGCACAAGTTACCATAAGGTGTTTTAACCTTATTAAATAAAAATCTCAGGAGGAGATATAAATGTAGAAAGTATTTTACCTTGGGTATAAACTTGGGAAGTGGAGTAAAACCCAGGTTTAAAATAGCTTGGTAGCTTTAACATTTTTTATAACCAAGGTAAAATACTTTCTATATATATATATATATATATATATATATATATATATATATATATATATATATATATATATATATATATATATATATATATATATATATATATATATATATATATATATATATATATATATGTGTGTGTGTGTGTGTGTGTAGAAATATATATATATATATAGGATTAGGAGTAAAATAACCAAGTTTATAAAATTACTTGGTAACCCTAAAACATTATTCCCAAGGTAAAAAATCTTATTTACATCTATATCTCCACCAGAGATTCTTATTCAAAATAAAAACACCTTGTAGCAACTTATATAGGTAAAGCTGATAAGGCTCTGTAATACTATAACCTTGGTATTTAGGGTCTAGCTACTCATTGAGGAGACCTCAAAAAAGGTTGAAACCGGTCTGGGTAGTGACCCTACCTATAATGTATTGCAGTATACATCTCTTAGTGAGATGTGCTTTACATTATGGAAAATACTAAGAATAGGGATCAGAGCTTTACCCACGTTTACAATGAGTTGCCCTGATGTTGCACCACCTTCAGATTTGAACTACGTTCAGACGCAAACTTAACTGTTTGCATACTTGGGATTAGGAGTAAGATAACCAAGTTTATAAAATTACTTGGTAACTTTAATACATTATTCCCAAGGTAAAAAAAAAACTTATTTATTTATATATATATATATATATATATATATATATATATAGTGACTAGTATTGACTTGGCTTGTAGACATATTTAAAAATTAATAATTATACTGATTAAGAACACCGAGAAAAGGTAAGAAAACTTTAATATAACACGACTAGTTTCGTCGGAACGCCGAATTCTTCTGGTGTGTAAATAATAATAACAAAAAAAAAAAAAAAAAAAACTGGGAAAATAAGGTAAAAAACATGGACTTCTCAAATAAAAAAAATAGGAATGGCAACAGCCATATTTGAACTCGTGTCCGCGTGGCAGGAGTAGCGTGAGTTGTAAGTGAGTGGCAACTGATTCGAGACGCCAGAAATGAATCACTGCGCTGTGAGCGTCAGGCAAACTGTAGCTTAAATTGTTGTTTATGTGTGATGGGTCCAGAACTATCTCTTTTGATTCTACGATACGTCTCTCAAGTTCGTCACCGCATTTATAAATATTGGAAGTAAGATTTCAGTCTATCTGGTGTTGATAGACTTCTGGATTAGAGATAGCGGATAAAAGAACATGACTGGAGAGTGCGCTTGCACGGGTTCTTTTGTAAGAGATGTCACGCAAGTGTTCCTCAGGACGTAGTGAAATAGACTTATCAGTCTGTCTATAATAAGGTTTACCGAAGCTGCAGACGACTTTATAAACTCCTGGAAACTGAAGCTGGTTGTGCTTTGGTTTGGGGCGACTTAGAAAAGAACGAAGCTTTGATAGGGTGGTGAAGTAGGTTTTAAAGTTGAATTTCTTCATTATTTTGGCCAGTTTTGGAGAGAGAGAGAAAGAGCTTATGAACGGCAATTGGATGTGAGTAATAGGATTGGAGTTATCTTCTTGTTGAGGTTGGATACGTGGATGTGGATGTTTAGTGATGCTTCGAGAAGAATAGCCGTTGTTTAAGAATGTGCTTTTCAGATGGTTGAGTTCTGTTTGTAGGTCTTCTTCTACTGAAATAAGAGATCTTGCTAGAGTGTAAATAATACCAAATTGTGTAAAAAAATTGGGCTAGAGTGTAAATAATACCAAACTTCTGTAGAGGGAAGTGATGAGAAGAGGCATGCAAGTATCTATCTGTGTGAATGGTTTTTCGAAAAATCGGAAATTTTAAACAATCAGGCATTCTAGTGATCTTCAAGTCCAAAAAAGAGAAGACGCCGTTCATCTCTAGTTCGGACTTGAATTTGATGTTCTTTTGTTGATTATTTAAATGATCTAGGAAGATTTGTATCTCCACTAGATCATATTCCCATATAAGGAAAATGTTATCCATGTATCGCAGCCACAGTTTAGGTTTCAATGCTGCGTCTGAAATAGCTCTTTCTTCAGTCTTCTAGGAAAATATTGGCCAAGACCGAAGATAATGGGCTGCCCATAGCTAAGCCGCTGTATACCATCTAACATCAACAACCACTGGTATTTCCACAGACAATCACAAACATCCATGGTCACGGCAGGATTCAACCAGCAGCCTTTTGGCTGAAGAATCGATACGCTATCCACTCAGCCTGGAAACCTGGAGACTTGGGTTTTTCTCCCAGAAACTCCGATTTTTCGTCCCGTATAATTAAGAAAATCTACCGAAGAGCCCACATTATTTCAGACAGTAATATATCCTGTTAAGGTTAGGTACCAAGAGATGGCAGCACTTGCTTGCCCGTCTCTTCATCGGTGCCACCTATAATTAGTGACAGACATAGACATGGGCCAGCTATCTCTGATTGGCTACCAGTGGAGATTGAACTGCCCACTCAGTCTCCAAAAGTTGATGGTAGAACAGTGACAAGAGCAAAGGAAATACTACAATTACTGAATGATCACTTTGCAAAGGTGTATCATCCTAACGGAGAGCTTTGCAGTTATTAATGGGAAAGACAGATCATAGAAAAATATAAAGAATTGAGATTTACTATCATAATGTGTTTCACCCTGTCTTATCCTATCAGTGGTCATAACAGGCACTTAAGCGCTCACGATCTTTCCAAGTATTCTTGGACTTTGTAACCGCAATGGTAACTGGAGGATGAGGTGGTTGCCCTATACCTCCCGGTATGTTTCATGTCTGTAGATGCGTGAGTTCACGGGATCGGTTTGCCTGCTTGCGGGATGAAAAAATCCCAGATAAACCGGGGAAAAAGACCCTGCTGTCCATGCCCAAGACCGGCTAACTTGGCAATGTCTGAGAAAGATCCTTAAGCTCCTCAGTCAGCGACGGGAATCGAATCTAGGGCACTTTTTTCCCAGGCATATGCACATAGCCACTCGGCTAACCATGCAGACTAAGGATGTTTACCTTATTTTTACTTGTTTGGTATATATGGGACATCATTCGTGAAACACTGGATGAGCTCAAGAGCGGAATTAGGATAGGTGGTAGATTGATCAGTAATCTGAGGTATACTGATGATACTGTAATGAAGGAAGAACTAGGAGAAAGTCTTGATAAAGTTAACAAGATCAGTAATCACAGAGAACTTCAACTCAATCCTAGCGAGACAATGATTATGGTTCTCAAAGGAAATACAAACAGGGAAGCTCTTGAGAAACAAAATTACCTTAATGCAGAAGGAATTGAGTAAGTCTTACCTGGGATCCATTATTAATGAGAAGAATTGTTGTTCGGAAGACATCAGAAGAAGATCAGGATTACTAAAAAGAATAGTCAAAGACTTGTCTAAAATCTGGAAGAATGAATGTTTTCCAATGGGAACAAAGTTCAGGATTTTGAATTCAGGATTTTCCAACAACGACTTATGGTTCTGAGACTTG
Source organism: Typopeltis vanoorti (assembly GCF_054136105.1). Classification (NCBI taxonomy): domain Eukaryota; kingdom Metazoa; phylum Arthropoda; class Arachnida; order Uropygi; family Thelyphonidae; genus Typopeltis; species Typopeltis vanoorti. The sequence continues at coordinate 76,162,676 of NC_143571.1, forward strand.
GATCTTAAAGAAGTCTGATAGGAAACGATAACCTCTTTTGAGATATAGTGTTACAGAAAGTTGTTGAGGATATATACTGAAAGCAGACAAATGGATGGGTGCTAGAAAGGATCAGTAAAACTTTAAGGCTCCTTAAGGATATTGAGAGAAGGTCAAGTTCCTGGAAAAAGAGGAAGGGTTGGACATCAATAAGATGGATGAATGATGTCTCTGATCTTCAGTGACTGATCTTCAAAGAGTTCAAGCCTCCAGAAAAGTATATGACAAGACCACCTAGAGAGAACTGGTGTGGCATATCACCGAGCATCTGAGTGACCATACGGCATTTGTTGATGTCCAATGAACAGATGGATGGATAGAGATTAAAGCACCTACATAGAGGCAACTATTGTTTCTGTGAACAACAAAGGAACAGAAGGTGCGAACAGATGTTCCCAATGAGCTCGTCAGCTGTGAGAAGAGATCAACTGGACCAACAGAAAACATTCCAAAATTAGATTAAATTACTCCTTCAAAAGTATTCAGTTATTTTGTAAATTTTGCATGTGCAAATATTTATTACAATTAACTTAAAAACGAACTATTCTATTTTTATATTATTATTTATTATTAGTTCCTGGAGGGGATAAAGCTGTTACTTTCACATATTATTATGGATCTCTCTCTCTCTCTCTCTCTCTTGCTCATTGATAATCCTTCTGGATACAATGCTAATGCTTGATCATATGTGGTAACTCAAACCATAATCTAGTGTGTATTTCCTCTTCTGTTCTATTCCCACTGCTCCTCGCAAATTAATTTCAATTGACATTATAACAAGTGGGAAGTATTTACATAGTTTGCATTATATTTTTCCTCTCCCTGGGGTTACAATTTGTACTCTACTTACCCGAATATGTATTCTTAAAGAGTAGCTCCAATAACTTGTAGTCGGAAACCTTGGTTTATTTCACAATAGGTAGTACCAAAACATTTAATATTCTTAAAACTTTGGCAAAGAAGAACTTACTTCTAAAATAATTACCCGATTTCCATAATTCATACTTTTTACACAACTGGAAAAATAAAAAATTAAAATTAAATATAAATAAATATAAATATAAATTCCAGGGGATATAAAACAGAAGGGTGCTTAATGCTCAAATGGCAACCATTTTTCTGGTAATTTAGATTAGGTCATCGCAACATGGGTAAAATCTTGACCTAAAATTTCAATACTTTGAAGCCTTCCATATCTTCAACATTAAGTAGTAGCAGTTGGAATCTTCCTCTTTGCTATTTTTATATTTATTATTGTTTTTGTATTTTTTTAATTATTTATTTTCATTTACTATTATTTTTTCATAATACGAATATGTTAACAATATTCTGACAATTATTTATAGGACTAATTAATTACAAACATTCTATTCTAATCACGAAAATAGTCTTTTTTTTTCTTTTTTAACTATATATGTTTCCATTCAGTGCCAATTTAAATTATTATAAGCTATTTTATTATTGAAAATAATGGAAATTTACATTCCAAGTAATACAAGTTCGCACTAAAGTGTGCTCACTGCAGCTCATATCGCATTAAGCAAGCTGATGTAGCGTGCTATACTCGCAGAGGTTAGATAAAGATGCGCATTGTAAAACAGAACGAGCAGAGAATGGCTGCCTTTGTTGAATGTCAAGGTCATGTTTTCGAAGTTACTTCATGCCAAAATAATTCGATTATACTCAGCAGAATGTGAATTACTGAAGAAAGCCAGTTATATGTATAATCCATGTTTATTTAGGTTAGCTATCATTAATCTCAAATATCAAGTAAAATATTCCTTTAATTATTTTTTTCCAGTCAGAAAAATCTGAACGATGATACTCTTTACTATATTTGCCACACCGTTATAATGGCGCTGCTATCGCCTGTGCTTCGTTCTTAAGGAGAAATTGAAACCAGTTGGAACAGGTTCTTTGCTGTTCGCTGAAAGCGAAATATTAATAGCCTGGCGATTTCAACTTGCGGGAAAGATCGATATGTTCAATATTGGGAAATTTAATAGTTACGAACAGCTGTTCTAGGTATTTCGTAATGCTAAACAGCCTCAACTGATTGGTGTAATCTAAACTGCAATTAAAACGTAGTTTCATAGCATCGTTACATGATAGTCTCTAAAAATATAACGATGCTTATTTTAAGACTAAAATTAAATAAATGCACTCACACTGGCAATTTATGTTGCAACAATTTTCAGATAAAATTACTTTCTGTAGCTTGAAGAAAATATCGCTGTTATACTGACAATAACATTGGAAACAAATTTATTACACATGTATACAAAAAGAAAGTCACGTTTATGTATTTCAACATTTTGGATTATAGAAAATTAGGATTAATTTAAATTCTGTGAACAATATTAAAGAATAATTATGAGAATTTTAATCAATAATTCTGGGAATTCTTTTGCCATCATATTTAACGTATGGTGCCGCCATCTAGTGAACATATTTGTAATACTCGACCCATTGTTTTTTAACAGGAATTAATTACAGTAAACAAATTTATTTCTAATTTAGAAGATGATTTATAAAAAATAAGACCCAATGTATATAAGATTTTGAGACATTTAAATTCAGATACTAAAGAAAGTGTAAAATGAAACACAGAACTGAAATAGGAGGAATTTCTAAATTTCTATACAGAAATGTGGAAAGATAAATATTTTAAAAAAGATAACTAGCAAAAATTTAATGAACATGAAAAGGAAATAACTAAAGAAGAATTAGAAATCAGCCTGAAAGAAATAAGAAATGGAAAATCACCTGGAAAAGATAAGTTAGGTTCAGAATTATATAATTATGCAGATATAAGTTTTTTTTTTTTTTAAAAAAAAAAGACTTATTATTTTTAAATAAAATTTATTCAACAAGTAACCCACCAATAGAATGGAAAAAAGCAATAGCGATCCGTATCTTTAAAAAAGATGGAGATTTATAGAGGTATAAGTATTCTCAATTGCTGTTATAAAATATATAGCAAAATTTTAAATAACAAATATGTTGGAAGTTTTTTCCACTTGATTAGACTATAATTAATTTAGTTTAATCCTTTATCCGAGTGTAAGCAAAGTTTGCGCCTGAAGTATCTTCAGGACTGAGGCAACTCGTGGTAAAGGTGAACCAAGCTTTCATCACTCCTACTCTTAAATCTCCCATAATGCAAGGCAAGGAGATGTGCCTTGCATTATTGAATATATTAAGAGTAGGAGTGATGAGAACTTGGTCCACCTTTACCACGAGTTGCCTCAGTCCTGAAGATACTTCAGGCGCAAAATTTGTTGGCTTACACTTGGATAAAGGATTAAGCTAAATTATTATTTAAATAAAAAACTAATAAAATATCCTGAAGGCTTTATTTTAGAAGTGCAAAATGAACTTAGAAAAGGACGATCATGTATAGATCTGGCCTTTTGTCTAAAATTAATAATAGAGAAAAGAAAATAATACATGTAATATGTAAACACATATTACATGTACTGACTTTGATAAAGCATTTTAAAAAGCTAAAAGAAGCATTTTATTTAACATATTAAAAGAAAGACAAATACCAGATAATATTTTAAAAGCTATCATAAGTATATACGAAAATAATCAAATACAAATAAGATTAAATCATGAGCTATCATATATGAGAGAAATAAACCAAGGAGTCCGACAGGGAAATCCCCTTTCACCAACTCTTTTTAATAGCTATTTACATAAAAAATAATAAAATAGAATAAAAATATCGATGAAGGTATTAAACTTTCTCCTACTGTGAACTTAAACACTCTCCTTTTTGCCGATAACCAAATAATAATTACAAATTCTGAAGAAAACTTAAAGAAAGATATTTTAAATGTAAATGAAATAGCCAAAGATTATGAAATGATAATATCAACAGAAAAAAAAAAAAACGATAGTTCTCCAAAGGACAAGATTCAATAAGAACTGAAATAGTAATAGATAACAAGATTTTAGAACAAGTGAATTCATTTAACTACCTAGGATGTATGATTACATATGAAAATAAAAAAGATATAAACCTAAAAATTGCGAAATATTTAAAAATAACAGGTGGACAGTTTAATTTAGTAGACAGACTGACTGCTCTACAGCAGTCAGTCTGTCCACTAAACTTCAAACTCTTTGTCACTATTACAGCGAGTAGATTTCTCTCATCGGCAGAGTAAAATTTTGTGTTTTATTGAAGGCTATTCAGGTTCTTGTAGAAAGAAATATATATGAATCATTTACTTATAATGCTACTCATATTTCCATAGAATAAACCATTTTGATTGGAACCTTTAAAGCCTCTTTAACCTTACTGATACTGTAAAAAAAATCACGTTTAGCAATTCTCACATCTCATACAAGTTTAATGTTCTGCTTATCTCATAATAAAACTTAATTTATTGAGGAAAGTCTGCACATTCGTACTAAAAAATAGATTGACAGATTTGACGATGACTGCCATCATTTTTGAAATAGGATATTAGGATTTATCATGCGTTATTATTCCAAATGCTTTTGCAAAATTCAGGAATATCAAAGTATCTCCCTTATCCAGTGAAGCTTTGACCATGCTATAAAATGCGAATCAATTACCAAAACCGATACTCTTTATAACAAACTCGTGCTATCAATTTTAAAACTCAAAGACATGGTGAAACTTTCCTTTCGCCTTTCGGTAGACATAATTGGGATGGTTGAATCCTAACAATAATGCAAAAAACTTGAATAGGGACTGCATCATCGTTATAAAATTCCTGACATGTACACTCAGGAGATATACAGGATACAACACATACTGGCCACCGAATTATTATTATTATTATTATTATTATTATTATTATTATTATTATTATCATCATCATCATCATCAACAACAAAAAGACAAACTACCAACGATCAACAAAAAACTACCGACACAAAGTCAACAACAAACGATGTATTTTCCATCCATAACAAAACAGGAACTGAAAGAAGCAAGCCTACAACTAAAACCAAAGACCACTCCAGGAATAGACAAAATAAGACTCACAGACCTTATAATACACTTTGAACAAATAAATCCAATACTTTTGAAACTCGTGAACATAATATTCGACACAGGCATTATTCCACAACAACTAAAAACTGCAGTAATTACGCCAATATACAAACACGGCAAAGGAAACGATACTCAGAACTACAGACCAATAGCTACACTACCAGTCATCTCAAAAATTCTAGAAAAAATTACACACGTCAGACTAAAGAACTATTTACACAGAACTACAACATCATCTTACAAAACCAATACGGCTTTCAGAAAACAAAAAACACCATTACTTTATTAGAAGACATCGCCGACCCAGTAAACAAAGCTCTCGACAAAAACAAGTACGCTGTCCTTATACTGCTGGACCTAACCAAAGCATTTGACATACTTGAACATGACATACTACTCACCAAACCATACTCAATAGGTATAAGAGGAACATTGCATACATGGTTCAAGAACTACCTCTCAAACAGAACACAAGTAACAAAAATAGGTACATGTCACAGTCGGAGTATACAAGTAAAACACGGTGTACCTCAAGCTGCCATATTATCACCCACTCCATTCAACATATACATTAACGATATTCATAACATATCCATAAGTCAAATATTTCAATACGCAGATGACACTGCACTACTAGCAATCCACACAGACATTAACTCAGCTCTCTGCAAAGCACAACAAGACCTAAATGAAATCACAACATACTTCCACCAAAACGCAATTCTAATCAACGGCACCAAAACACAGATGTTGATAATATACAACCCAAGAATCATACGCCCCGCATCACTATCGATACGTTGTCACACATACCGCTGCATTAACAACAAAAATACCTGCCAATGTTCCGAAATCAAACCTGTAACAACACAAAATACCTCGGTCTCTATATAGATTCCCGCCTTAAATGGACAAAACATATAGAATACCTACACACCAAACTCCCGATCATCGCGGCAAAACTCTTCCAAGTTAAAGACATTATTCCACCCAACATAAAAAAAACTCCTATATCACGGTATCTGCGAATCCCTACTACATACGGAATAACAGTCTATGCAAATACATCAAACAGCCACCTAACAAAATTAGAAACACTACAGAGGAAAATCGTGTCAACAGTGATCTGGACACCTTACACGCAACAACCAATATCCGACAAGCACATGGTGATATACAGAATTCTGAGCATTAAAAACCTGAAACACTACATGACATTAACAAGGAATTACTTCAACATCACCTATCGAAACAACAGAGACATATCGTATAACACGACCTACAACAACTCTCTACATCCCCACACCTTTCAACAACTCATACGGTTCTTTTGTGAGATCACATCAGATACCCACACAATTCAACAACCTACCAAGAAAGTTAAACACACGTAGATAACTACAGAACATTAAAAAACGAACTCTGGAAAATATACCAACAGAGTTAAGAAACCATTAACACTAATATACACATCACAAATCACTAGCATCCAATGCCTACATCCCATACATAAACAGTAGCAACAACACAAGCAGTGAAGGGCTAAATCCCACTCTCTTCATAAAAGCTAACCCAAGCTTCGAAGTAGGTGGGATTAACTTGCCATACTCATCTACAAGTAATCCTTATAAGCAAATGTAGAAATTTGTATGTATAATCACTCTTTCTCAAATTATTATTCTGTATATTCTGTATTCAAAAATTCTGTAAAATCTTTATTGTTAATATTAGAAGAACATGTGTTGTAAATACATAATATAGAGGCAAAAAAGTATTATTAAATTTTTAATTGAAATCCAATGTAGAAAATGCAGCACTTGATGCTGAATTCTGTAAAATTATAAGTTGCAATGTCACTCAAGATGTTTATTTTATGGGTAATATTTTAGCAATCGATAAAAAAATCGATTGCTAAAATATAAAAAAAAAAAATACTTCCATGGAGTCAAGAGACTCATCGTGAGAGGTTCCACTCTCCCATGCACAGCTCATCATACCTAGATTTAAATTTCTTCACTGTCCCTGCACTCACACTCTCATGCAATGCATTCGAATCACCCACTACTCTCCATACAAAAAAATTACTTCTGACCCTTGCTCACACCCGCCTTATACAGCTCCCAGGAATGGCTTCTCGTTCTTCCCCTGTCTCTAGATATTCTATGAAAACTCTTGTCCACGTTAATCTGGTAATTAGCGCTTACCAACTTACACGTCTCGATCATGTCTCCCCTCTTACTTCTATCCACTAGGCTCTGTAATTTGCATTGTGTCAATCTCTCCTCATATTCTGGATTCCAGATACCAGAAACTAACTTAATCAATCAACTTTGGACTCTCTGTCCAACACCTCATCATCCTTTTGAAAACCTGGCGACAAATTTGTGCACAGTAATCCATGTGCATCCTGATCAAGTCTTGTACAATGAAATCAAAACATCCTTACCTCTACACATCAGTGTTCTTCGCATCATTCCTATAATCTACTATATCGTCCTCACATGTTTTGTGAAATGTCCACGAAAATTCAAGTCCCTATCCACCACAATCCTCAAATCCATTATCTCCTCCACTTTCTGCAAAATATCCCCACCAATCCCATATTCTGCATCCCATCTTTGCTTACCAAGTTTTAAAACTTACACTTTGCAACATTAAACTAAAATCACCCCCACACACACACTCACCCATTTCACACAGTCTATTTAGGTCCTCTTGCAAAACTACAATGCCTACTCTACTTCTCATAACGTTCCCCAACTTTACATCATCTGCAAACAAGTGTACTGGTATATCACCATTTAAGTCCTTTCCCATGTCATTTACATATAAATTAAACAACGATTGTCACAAAACATACGCTTGAGGCACACCACTAGTGACTTTCCTCTTCTGGGATATCACTCCCCATACACAACCTGTTGATACCTATCAGGCATCCAATTTTCAATCCAACGCAAAATCTGTTAATTTTTAGGGAAAGACAACGTATATTATACCAATTAAAAACTTTAATTAATACTTGCTATATTTCGGTAATGTTACATTACCATCTTCAGGGAACATAAAAATAATGATATGTGCATTCAGGCACTGACATTGAACAAATATGGCTGAAGACAACAACTGAAGTCAGCCCTAGAGTCCTAAAAAGGACTCTATCAATCACCCCCCCCCTAACAATATTGGATTATAAAAACCATATATAACAAGGCAAAATTAATCGGATCAGATAACAATGCCCTTAATACTGAACTTAACCATATTCTTAACACCTTTGTAGCCAATGGCTACAACCCCAAATGCAAAAGATATTAAAACCAATTACCATCACCCCTCCCCTCTACATAACAGGGACTACTCTAAATCTATCACCATTCCTTATATTCGGGGTACTTCTGAAAAGTTAACAAAAATCATAAAAAAATATGACTTGACAACTTGTTACAAACCATATAAAAAATTGGCATCTCTTATCCGCTCCCCAAAGGACGAGCTACTTCTCTACCAGTATACTCCACCTACCTGGAGTATACCAGGTCCCTTGTAGTTGCACACTGTCTTACTACGGCCAAACAGGCTCCTATCTGTTTGGCCGTAGTCGTGATATCTGATATTAGCATAAGGATTATATCCGTTTCCACTCAATAGAGGCACTCAGGATTTGCTGACTATGCTTTGGACACTCGCCATAAAATACTCTGGAAGAAAGCCTCCTTACTACACCACAGCAGGTTTAAATATGAAAGATGATTCCTAGAATCAGCCTCAACTCTAAAAAACTCCCCAAACCTCAGCAAATTTGGATGCATGAGATTGCCCCAAATATGAGAAGCTTGCATTCTTAGAACATCAGCCCAAAAGCCAAGACTATTACCCAATTTAGCGCACTAGGTGGCACCTTTTAGGATTCTAGGACCGACTTCAGTTGTTGACGGTCTTCAGCCATATTGTTCAGTGTTAGTGCCTGCGTGCACGTATCATTATTTTTTATGTCCCTGAAGATGGTAATATAACATTACCGAAATATAGGAAGTATCAATTAAAGTTGTTTAATTTATATAACAGTATACTTTGTCTTTCCCTAAAAATTAACAGTTATGTATCACCAACATATAAGTTTATCTATAAGAAAAACGTATAATCTGATATCCAACCTCATCTGTTTCGATTTAACTACTAGTTTGTCAAGTAGCAATCTATCGAAAGCCTTTGCAAAATCTAAATATATCACTGTATATGCATGCATATAACTGTATAATTATGTATATTAGATTATATGTATATGCATATTATATTAGATAATTATGTATATTACTGTATAATTATGTATATAATAATATGCACTGTATATGAGAAAATTTATTTTCCGTACATGCGACTGCGAATACCGATCCTCTTCAATTCCCTGCGCATAGTTAAGTGAGATATGGGCAGGAAACAGGCTTCATTAAATGCTTCTGTAAATTGCTGTACACAGGAAGTTCTGTTTGTCCATACAATCTCATTCTTGACAGTCGTATGACCACAGTAACGCTTCTTAGAACAAGCAAGGTGGGTCATTTTTCCACTGATAAACACTGAAGTTATCTCACCTTTTCAGAAATCAGTCAACTCTGCTATTTTCAAAATCGTTGCTCCAGTCAGACGGCATCAATTTAATTGATTTTCCATTTCTAATTTCGGTCCGATTCCATGTACATTTACTCATCTGTCTCTTCTCTCCATCATAGTAACTTGCTTATATCTGTTATCAATTTTCAAATTTAATTTGTGGCTGAAATATTTTCTCCATCGAGAAGACCGCTGATAATTTCCATTCTTCTGTCCATTTTCATCACTTTGTTTTGGTTTAAACCAATATAGCGTGTTAGGGTTAAGGACCACGAGATGGCTGTAGGTGTCTGCGGTACTCTCTCCTGGGATAACAATTAAAGTTATTAATTGTGGGATGAAAATGATTAGCAGCAGTATATCACATAGGTGGAACTGTACTCCTGGAGATTGATGAAGCCAGGGACTTGGGAGTGTTGGTGGATAGGGAGTTGAAGTTTAGGGGGAACATTGAAAAAGTGGCTAAATCAGCTCATCAAATCGCTTGGATGCTGAAGAATACTTTGACGAGCAGAGACAAGCAAGTTATTGTTCCTCTGTACCGAGCCTTGATAAGACCTCATCTCGACTACTGTGTCCAGATTTGGTCACCTAGGTTTCTTCTTGATGGGAAAGAGGTGGAGTGGATCCAGAGGCAAGTGACCAAGATGATAGCAGGTCTATGGAATGAACCTTATGAGAACAGGTTGAAGATTTATGGGTTGCAAAAATTGGCTGATAGATTAAGACATTCAAATTGCTGAAGGATTTCTATAGGATTAATTCAGAGGATATATTTGAGAACAGGACTGGTGGTGGGAGAACTAGGGGACATCCATGGAAGCTGAGCAAGAGTGCAGTCAGTAAGGATGTTAGAGCTAGGTTTTTTACTTTTAGAGTGGTGAATGAGTGGAATAAGCTGACAGAGTCTGTTGTGGGTGCTATGACAGTGAATGAGTTCAAGGTAAAGGGTGATAGATACAGTGTGAATGTCAAATAGTTGTGATGGATATGATGTTTAGGGCCTCCCTCGATGAGTCTAAGGACTCCTTGGAGTCGCCCGTAATAATAATAATAATAATAATAATAATAATAATAATATATATATATATATATATAAGGTAAGATATAGGTGGTATTCCCATACAAAACTCATAATACAAACATTTACAGAGTGTAAATTGTACAGACAGGTTCAAACCAGTTTCTATGGGAAAATAATCCCTATTTTCCTGCTTGAGAGATTAACTCATGAAACAACTGAAAAAAAAAATTTTTTTTGATCAATCAGCAACTGGAACTGAAAGGTTTTTCTTCTAGCTATCTAGCATCAATCGAGGTCACAATGAGACTTAAAAAAAAAAACACTCTCAAAATTTGTTAGTTAAACGAACAGATTTTGAGAGTGTAAAAAAAGATGTAAAACATCTTTCAGTAATACATTTCGTTTAACTAACAGATTTTGAGAGTGTTTTTTAAGTCTCATGGTGACCTCGAAAAAAAAAATTTTTTTTTTTTTCGAGCAGAAAAATAGGGATTATTTTCTCATGGAAACTAGTTTGAACCTGGCTGTGCAATTTAAGCCATTTCGCATATTAATATCATTTAGGATTAATAATCCTCTCAGGGGACCCTGTAACCTCTAAAGAGCGCGTCCCCTGGGTGGCGGATAGGGAAGCCCACCATGTGTGTGTGTGTGTGTACATGCGTGTGCGTGTGTGTATATATATATATATAGTGGGGTGGTCCGAATATACTGAATAAGGACTCGTGGACCAACAGGGCCATAAGGGGCAATCATCTTAATTGTAAGGGAAGCGGCACTCCCATGGACCCCTATCTATCCTCTCCTTCTTCTACTTTGAGTAAGACCCACTTACTTTAATCTTTCCTATAAGGCCTTATCAGCCAACTCTTCTTACTTTATGACCCTTGTGCTATTAGAGTACTCGAGGGCCATGGGGTCTTTTCATTTCTGGCCTTACAACTATGTCCTCTCTATAAACCTTACTATATTTCTTCTATAATCTACCCTTTCCCCTTCAATATACCCTATTCCTCCTATGGGTTTAAATTCGGAAGAAGGCGAGTTCAGAAGCCTTAAGGTAGCAGCCCTACCACTGAACTATTCCATCGTCAGGCTAGTCCCCTGACATGGAGAACATAACCATACTTGTAAGCTGACATAAAAAGACAATCGGATTGAATCTATGGGAAACGACCCTGGAATGGAAAAGGGAAAACGAAAATGGAAACGACAAAATATAATACACATAGCAAACTGGAATGTAAGAGGAATAGCATATAAAGAAATAGAATTAGACCAGTTATTAAATGAAAGAAATTTTAAAATAGCAGTAATCACTGAAACAAAAAAGAAATTAAAAGGAACTATGAGAACTGAAAATTTTAATGTGATATACAGTGGAGTCGACAGAGACCAAACAGCACAAGCAGGAGTCATGATTTGGATTTATAACTCCCTTTCAAAACAGTTAAAACATTATAAATTATGGAATGAAAGAATAATAGAAACTAGAATAAAAATAGATAGAGGCTATTTAACAATAATTGGTTTATATGCCCCAGAAGAAGGAAGAGAACAGGATAATATTGATTTTTATAATCAGCTACAAAACATATATAATAAAATAAATAAAAATGATTACATAATTTTAGCAGGAGACTTAAATGCAAGAATTGGAAACACGAAAATTAATAATAATATAGGAATACATGGAGAATACCTATAAACAGAAATGGTAAAAAATTGATTGACTTAGTAGTTTATAATAACCTAAAAATAATGAATTCCTTCTATAAACATAAAGACATACATAAATATACTTGGGCAGCAAGAAGATGGAAATCAATATTAGATTACTTCATATTAAATGAAAAGACATCAAAATTTTCACTAGATGTTAGAGTTCACAGAGGATATGAAATAAGCAGTGACCACTTCCTTGTTAAAATAAAATTAAGATTACCACCTAAATGGCTACAAGTAACAAGAACAGAAAGAAAAATTGAAACATTTGTTTATAAAACTAGAGTATTGAATGACACAAATGTACAATGGCTATATGAACAAAGAATTAACCAGTATCTAGATAAAATAAAACAAAATGAAGAAATAGAAATAGAATGGCTTAATATAAAAACGATATTAAATGCAGCAGCAAATGAAAGCTTAGGAAAGACCAAAAAATTCAATAAAAGAAAAAAACTGAAGATCTGGGATGATACAATCAAAGAAATAATCAAAAAGAAAACAGAAGCCTATCACAAATGGTTAAGCAGTAAAAGATTAGAAGATGAAATAGAATATAAAAGAATAAGAGCCATAGCTAAAAGAGAAGTCAGAAAAAGACATAGAGAATCATGGAATAAATTTGTTTCTAATTTAGAACATGATTTATATAAAATAAGACCCAATGTATATAAGATTTTGAAACACCTAAATGCAGATACCAAAGAAAACATAAAATTAAACACTGAATTGAAATTAGAAGAATTTCTAAATTACTACACAGAACTGGGGACAGACAAATATTTTAAAAAAGACAACTGGCAAACAATTAACGAAAATGAAAAGGAAATAACTGAAGAAGAATTAGAAATCAGCCTGAAAGAAACAAGAAACGGAAAATCACCTGGAGAAGATAAGCTAGGTTCAGAACTATATAAATACGCGGGAACAAGATTCAAAGGAAGACTCTTATTATTTTTAAATAAAATTTACTCAACTGGTGTCCCCCCCCAATAGAATAGAAAAAAGCAATTGTGATTCCTATCTTTAAGAAAGGTAATAGAGATGACCCTAAAAACTATACAGGTATCAGTATATTAAATTCATGTTACAAAATATAGAGCAGAATCTTAAATAACAAACTAATGAAATATTCCGAAAACTTTATTCTAGAGGTACAAAATGGATTTAGAAAAGGACGATTCAACGATGACTTCTAAGGCCCGAACAGGCTATACTAGGCCTAAATCCTTGATACGTATGATGATGATGATTAATAGTCACTCATAAGTCTAAAAAAACTCAACTACCGATGATGGTGAAAGGCAGAAACTAGCTTCCATTCGATTTTTTAAAAGTGAGGAACTGAAAGAGTGGTGCAAATTTGAAAACATGAAAGATGGAAACAGTCTTTACGGTCTACGCATCTGAGAGATAACGTCATCATCATCATCATCATACATATCAAGGATTTAGGCATCTGATAGATAACGTCATCATCATCATCATACATACATATCAAAGATTTAGGCCTAGCATGGCCTGTTCCGGCAAGTCATCGTTGAGTCGTTTAAGAGGACGTCCTGGTTTTCTTTTTCCTAATGGCTTGTACTTTAAGGCTTGTTTTGGTAACTTTCTGTTTTCATTCTTTGAACGTGTTCCATCCATTTATGTTTCTATTTTTTAATTTTTTCTATTACTGGTTCTTGGTTTAATTCTTTCATAATATCTTCGTTTCTTTTGTGATGAAATAGGGTATACTTTGCAGGTTTTCTCATAAACTTCATTTCTGCTGTTGTTAATCTTTGTTTGTCTTTTTGTTTTATTGTCCAGATTTCGCTTCCATACATTAAGACCGGTAGGGCTAATGTATTGTATACTTTTAGTCTGGTTTGTTTTTGAACTAGTTTTGGTTTAAATATTTTGCAAATTTTACGTTTATATCTTTTTCATTTTCATATATGATCATACATCCTAGGTAGTTAAATGAATTCACCTGTTCTAAGATCTTGTTATCTATTACTATTTTAGTTCTTGCTAGATCTTGTCCTTTAAAGGCCATAGTTTTTGATTTTTCCGTTGATATTTTCCGTTGACATACCATAATCTTTGGATATCTCATTTAGATTTAAAATAGCTTTCTGTAAGTTTTCTTCGGAATTTGTTATTATTATTTGGTCGTCTGCAAAGAGGAGAGTGTTTAAGTTTACTGTAGGTGAAAGTTTAATTCCTTGATGGAAATTTTTACTCCATTTTATTATTATTTCATTTAAGTAGATATTAAAAAGAGTTGCTGAGAGGGGACATCCCTGTCGGACCCCTTTAGATAGATAACGTCGCATACTAAATATTTTGTTTGCACAACAGCGCCGATCAGAAAAATATTGAATACAGAATTTTTTTTTCAGGGAAACTGTTAACCGTATCAAAGTTGCAGCAGTCTAAAATATTTGGAAACATTTCCTAATGTCCTCTACTGGAAAAGAAGGTTAAGCTGCAATGTGACGTTAGGGGTTGATCAGAAGCGCAAGTATGGGTTTCACTTCGTCATATTTGTGAAGTGAATGTCTTGACAGACCCAGCGCAGGTGCATACCAAGTTCAGTTACAAAAAGACGAAACCAACAAACACGTCTTACAAGCTTTTCGAGATGCAACGTTTACCGAAGTTTCACATGTTTGTGGTCGCAAGAAATTTGAAAGCGACGTAAGTCTGATTGAGTATTTCTTTTGTTTGATGCAGATAATCGAATATATCGGAAATTTCATTTCTTTCCTCAGATCACCATTTTACAACGCCTTCCAGATGCATTTTGTACGAACAGCGTCATCAAAACAGGTCTTGTTTTTGTGCCATAAGTGAGTTGTGTGATCCTGAATGAGTAGGAATTTTAAGCCTATATATATATATATATACACTGCTTGGAAAGAAGTCAACGGACATCCTCATGGGCAAGGCGCATCATGCCATGTAATGATGTCTTTATAAGGATTTTTCACTCTCTCCAACTTAAGGAAAAATGTCGAATAGTCTTAAGTTCCTAGGTACGAAATCATTTCTGGATAACAGAAGTTCTTAATTCTAGTATTTGTCTGTGCTTATGTGTGTTCTGTGGTTGGTTTACTGAATTACAGGATTCTAAGTCGGAGTTTTCTGTGAAAACAACTAACGTCTATTAGTTTTGCAATTTGTGGAAACTAGAACCTGTCTTATAGATCAAAGAATGATTTTTCAATGAACTGTTTCCGATGAATTTTGTGCAACGTTCCTCTAAAATGAGTTTATCATGGATGACCCTTTTGCTGAGCACTTCCGAAATTGACTAAAAATGAAAGGAGAATTGTTTACATATTTATTACGAAAGTAAATCTCTTAACTGTAATTTAAAAAGAAATGGAATTTATTTGTTGTATTTATATTCTTTCAGTTGTGTTAAAAAAAAAACGAATTATAATTAAACTTAACATTTACATCACAGTGTAGCCGATCCAAGTGCTTTGCCAAATCTCTACTTTAAGCATGTAAAATAAAATAAATGTGCAAACACCCTTACTTAAAAGAAGCCTTGGTAACTCACTCGAAGATGCCTTGTGGAGTAGAAAAGACCTGAGTTAGAATCCTGTCTAGAATATGAAGGATCTTTGAAGAGCTTTTCAACTGAGTGTGAGTTAATCGGTCTCGTACGGAGGTAAACGAACTTTCATCCCACATACCGGTTAGAAGAATAATCGTAAGTTCCTAATGATACGAGACAAAACATTTGTCAGTGTCACTGGGTGGGTATAAATTCAGACCACAGAATTGCAATTTATTTTTTTAATGAGGTATGCTTGAAGCGAATATTTAATTTAAATATAAAACACATTACTCTTCCTGGATTGCTTATGAAGCTTCAGTTAACAAATAACAAAAACGTTTTCTCTTCTGATTTACTGAAAAACTACATAATGTCTACTTCTATAGCATCCGACACATTCGATTCAAATAAGAATTTTATGTCAACGATGACGACATAAGGAAATGAAAATTTTCATTATACCGAAGGCGAAAAGAGAACGCGGGTGCATCCATGGAAATTAAGTTTGTTTGCAGTCAAGAAAGGAGAAAGAGATAAGTTTCTCTCTCACAGAGCGGTGAGTGAGTGGAAGTTTGGCTTTAGGGGATAGTGAGTGCATCTAGTGTGAATGAATTTAAGGGAATGTATGACAGCTGTTTTGGATGATGTATCGCATCCCTTGATAAGTCCTAAGTCCTTGGTCCCTGGAGGTCTCAGATAATAATAATAACAACAACAACATTTCCTCGTACTTTGTAGATTGAAGTCTAAGTATCGTGACATACTAGCTTTATCGTCGTCCATGACTGTTCTTTCTTTCATTCCTTTCAGAGAAAATGTCCAAAATTCATACAGTTCGGAGTACGTTTATTCCAGGGATGTTTTCGAATAAATAGTAAATTTATATTTTAAATTAAACACAATTGGTAGAAAATTCTGTGCTCTTATCACTCACATCGAAAATCAGAAAAACCATTGCGTTATTAAAAAGAAATCACTGCTAACAGATGAAAGCACGAAGCAATACAACATCAATATAATATTTCCCACATTTTTGTACATCAGCATAAGAGTTGAGAAATGAGATATACTTGACATCTGTTCAATTTTTTTTCATGAATATCACGATTCAAACTCAAGAAAATCGACAGTAGAACCCACACTATTTCAGACATTAATGTACTGTTAGGGACTACAAGATGGCTGCACTTATCTGCCTCTCTTCACCGAATACCCTTTCATATTGGTGATAGTCTTGGGACAGCTATCTCTCACTGACCGATCTTAAGGCTCCAAAAGCTAGAGCTAAACGGCGTCTCTTATTCCCTATGGGGAATAAAATGCGTTGGCGGATTTATTTTAAACTGTATTAGAGATATCGAGTAAATGATGCACTAGCATTTATAATATAATATAAAAAAAAAAAATCGGCTAACGATTTTTTATTCCCGTATACGGGAGTAGGCGAGGCCATTTAGCCCAATCTAACTTTTGGAGACTGAGTGGGCAGTTCAATCTCCACTGGTACCAATCAGAGATAAATGGCCCAAGGCTATCACTAATTAAGCGGTACACAGTGAAGAGAGACGGCTCAAAATGTGCCGCCATCTCGTGGTCCCTAACCCTAACACAATATATTTAATGTCTGAAATAATGTGGTTCTACGGTCGATTTTCTTGAGTTTACGGGAGGAAAAACCCGCTTGCCCGTGCCAGAGATAGACTAACTCGGGAACCGGTCGAAAAAGGCTTAGAAAAATTTCCTCGAGTCGCCGACTAGACTCGAAACCAAGTCTTCCTTCGTGCGGCCAAGCGTCGTGGTATGCAAATGCCACATCCACTGAGCTACATAGGCCTTTAATATAATATAATATATATAATATAATAAATTTGAAATAAATACTGACATTAGTTTGTTTGTTAGCAGTGGAATTTTATGTTAGATGATTTTCGTTTTCCAGTGTAAAGTGGATTGAAAAAAAAGTACCAGGTTTGGTTTCTAAAAGTGGATGTGTGTTTCTCGGATTATATGTTTATAACCTTTCATAAATATAAATATAGGACTGTCAAAACAAACAAAAATATTCATTTTAAGGTATTGAGTGTACTATACCATCCGATCATTCAGATTCTAGAAGTTATACTAAAAATACGTGTGGTATCGACCAGGAAAACCTAGCAGGAAAGTCTAGGAAGAAGACCGACATTGTCAAATACTGCATTAATGTGAAGTAATCATTTGGTAAATCCAAATTTCTTCCTATCTGCATTCAAAGCAGACTGGAATAATATCTAATAAACATAAAAAGCAGAAGTGACAAAACTTGTTATTGAATATTTTTTGGAAGCAACTATTCGCAAATGGCCATACCCTATGATCACAAGTTGCAAATCAATAAAGATCGGCTGAATAATAAGAATATTTTAAAACGTTCTGCATATTTTCTTTATAAATTTAATCTGTGGCCTCCTTTCTTTGAGAAGGTTGAAGCTGATATACCAGGGAGATGAACTCGCCAACTACTTTTATTCCTTCTAATGAATCAAGGTGGTTTCCCGTTGCCATAAGTATTTAGACCGTAATCAATGTGTGTTCACGGTACCGGTTTGCCTGTTTTAAGGGATGAAAAACCTGAGTTACCGGGAGAAAAACCCACCACCTCCGTATGAGACCGGTTAACTCACCTTTAGTCGAAAGAGAACAGATAAAGATTCCTCACGTCATGGACGGAATCCAGGTCTTTCTGACTAAAGAGCTTCGTTTATACCAACAGAGCTACGGAGACGTTCTTTATATATGATATGGTGATGAACAGTCCATTTTTCTACCCACTGCAGTGCGAAGGCCTCTCC
Organism: Typopeltis vanoorti; assembly: GCF_054136105.1. Lineage (NCBI taxonomy): Eukaryota > Metazoa > Arthropoda > Arachnida > Uropygi > Thelyphonidae > Typopeltis > Typopeltis vanoorti. The sequence continues at coordinate 76,181,503 of NC_143571.1, forward strand.
CATTAACATGTTCATTGGCAATCACGCGATGCGAGTTCTCACCAAACGGCCGATCACGCGTTATCGCGTGGACGTCGCTAACTAAATAAAAAAATAAAAAAAATTTGGCCACCACACGAAATTCCAATTTTCAGCTTGGCAATGAAAGTGTTAAGGAGGTTTGGGTCCACTACTCCATGGTGACCCAGTCCATACTGGGAAAGTGTATCAATTACTTCCACCTTCATACAATCATTCACCCAAGTATTGGGTGAATGATTGTATGAAGGTGGAAGGCAATCACAAACATCTTTTGTGTATATATAGCATTATATATATATATCATATCATACAAAAGTTGATTTAAAGAAAAAGTCTTCAAACCGTTGAGTTACTGACTTTGTCGTGACCGGGGAGTATAAAATAGAATTAAGACATTTTATAACGTAACTAATGTAAGGAAAATGCATACACACTTTTGGTACATTTTCAACTGGTATTCTACTTCAACTTTTGAAAGTAAAATTCACCTTTTGAAGATGCACAAAACAGTTGAACTTCAAAAGGTGAATTTTGGTTCAAGTCGCGAGAACCTTTTTGGTTTTCTGTCTGCGTTTAACAGTCCACTCTAGTTGTGCGAGTGCACTGAAATTTGGTATTCAAGGCAGACACGTTTTGTTTTTGTCTCATGTTCGCTCATGGGCACTGTTCTGCTGAATTCGCCAATTTCTTTTATTCCCTCTAACAGTAATAAAAAAAATAAACGAGCGGCCGATCAACATCCGTATATCATTTCATTCAGATTCAAACTTACCAAACAAATTTCTTTTCCTCCTCTTTCACTCCCTCTATTTCTTTTAGAACAGTTCCCCCTTATGTTGTTTCGCCCAAGTAATACAACCTTCAGGAACTGAAGAATATTGGATTCTTGCTTTCTTTGTCCTTAACCACTAACCCCCACCCCCTACTCTCCATTCAATTTCTCGTGTTTGTGGGATATACATACAGGGGGGTTTAAAATTCCACGTGCAAACTTTGAGGGGAGGCAGAGAACATCAAAATCAACCATAATTCACATATGAAAACATGATCAGAAACGCCACCGGAAGGTACTAACAGGGACACAAAGATACAGAAAAATAACACAAGGCCTTAATTAGTGTAAAAAACTTTATTAGGCGTAACTGAACACTTCAATAGTAGTTGGATACATAATATGGTAAACGAGGTGCATGTCTGCTATCTCAGCGCTCGTAAAACAACGCATGTTCTTCGTACGACGTCGAAAGCTTGAACGAGGAAGCCCCAATTGCCCACCTGGAGCGCTGGCGAACAGCCACCCATCACTTTCGGGTGGCCTTTCTGCATGCTTTCCTAGGTGAAAATGGTTGATTTTGATGTTCTCTACCTCCCCTCAAAGTTTGTACGTGGAATTTTGAACCACCCTATATATATATATATATATATATATATATATATATATATATAAAAGATTCCAAGCTATTTTAAACCTGGTTTTTACTCCATTTCCCAAGTAAGCAAACAGACAAATACATCTCCTCAAGGAGATAATATATTAAGGGTAAATATTAAGAATAGTGATCAGAGCCTATTCCAACTTTACGAGTTGCCTAGACTTGTACTACCTTACGGGTCACTTAGACTTGCATTACGTGCAGGCGCAAACTTGACTTATTTGTCTGTTTGCTTACTTGGGAAATGGAGTAAAAACCAGGTTTAAAATAGCTTGGTATCTTTAAACATATATCATACCCAAGGTAAAAAAACTTTCTACACACACATATATAAAATCAGGATCATTTACTATACATACAAAGTAAAGTCAACTCAATGGTGGTTTACAACTGGCTATAGTAATACAATTATTCAAGCTATATACGAAACGATCTGTTGCAAACAAATCGTCTATAGAATATGATCTAAACACTGGTCTGACCTTAAATGTAAGGGTCATTTTTATTAAATGGTTTTGAAAATTTGATCGTCTCGAATCATTTGTAAATATTTTAATTCTGCATCGCTCCTAACGTCTTAAAGTGTTATCCATTCAGAACAGAGCGGAGTATGGAAATCAAAGCAAGACGACTATGAATCTTTACAAAGACCTGTTAATTTTTTTTAATGAAGGAAAAATTAAAGATTAATCCTTGCTTTTTCTTTGCATAATTTAACTCCTATGGAAACGCTTGTATATTTGAATTCACCCTTAAGAATTTTCGTTGGTCTTGGGGACTGTTCTGTTTATGGTCATCTTTAATGTCTTTTTCAAGGCGTACTAATTAAAAAAAAAAAAAACTTCCTCGCACCACTTGGCTTTCTAGTCTTAGCATTTTAAGTGTTTGACTCATAGATTTGCCTAACGTCACACAAAGCCAATGTTAATTTTGCGTTTACTGCAACAGTGAGAATATTATGCATTCTTTTACATGACTAGCTTGACAAAATAAATTTCTAAAACATTCGTATATTTAAAATGAACAGCAATGGATCAGATTTTCAAGTCATGTCTTATTCTTCTCGAATTGAAGTGTTACAATTTCTTTAATAGTTTCGCTTGAAAACAAAAAATATATACACACAAAACATACCCTCAATATATTCCCTATATGCCTTGTTAATGTAAGAAAGCTTACATTAACAATATTGATTGCGAGGAAATTAGATTTCCCTTTAAGTATTCTTCAGGTAGCAAATTCTAAAATAAAAAAAAAATGTAAGTACAAAGAAAATTTTATTGATTATATTCCGAATATTAGGAGTACGCAATATTTCTGCAAAGGGATGAATCGAAACTGGGATATGGTTGTATCCGTCCTACTGACAAGCCCCAATTTCCGGAAATTCTATTTCCAGTATTACCCCTTTGTGACCTAATTTACATATCCATTTGTCTTTGCCTGTTTATTTAGTCCATTATGCAATGGATTTTGGCTGAAAGTTTGTCCACATTTACGCAAGTCCTGAGTATTGGAATTAAGAGAAAAGAGGCCGATTTCTACACATTAATTTTCCTTCTACAAAATACAAGATCTAAATATTATGAATAGATTCAAAAAAAAAATAAAATTTTATCAAAGCAAGATGCGAAATAAAATTAAGAAAAATGAAGGTACTTGGAATAGCTGAAAATTTTAAAAGGAAATTATATTTTTCAAAGATAAATAGAAAACTATAGTTGTTAGAGAACCAGCAAAGAGTAAATTTGATTACAAAACAAACAGAAAAATAACCGGAGAAACGAAAGCTAGCAAACTACAGTATCTCGAAAAAACATCTATAAATAAAAAATAGGAGTTAGACCGGTACTAAGAGGAATATGAAACTACAAAAATTAGACCACGCATGAAACTATTAAATAAAATGAACACTGAGAAAAATTGCGAAATGCGGCAATAAAATATCGGAATGGTCTTCGAAATAACAGCGCCACAAGTAACTAGGCTTAGTGAATAAAATCGAGAACTAAAAGAACCTGGAAGACCTTAAATTATGGTACTTCGGAGTTCAAAGAATTAGATACTATTTCCTAGATGAAATAGTATGACTATGGGTAAAAGAATTAGTGGGCAAAATAATTATTTTCAATCCAGTACGATGTACCTCTTTGATGCAAAATAAACCTCAGAAAAGGCAAGAATTGCAGATCAAGCAAATAAGAACGAACGTTCTATTTTTACCCCGCGTAGAACAAATGGATGACTATTGTCCAGGAAAAGGAACTGAATTTTCATTCAACTGCACATTTTATACCTGTAGTTTTGGTAATGACTTATCCCTTACGTAAAGGATGTTCAACTTTTGCACCCTTACTAGTTGCTTCGCATCTAAGCTTATAGGAAAGATGCTACCGGCAAGAAAGAACGTCGTAAATCAGCTGATGCCTGAACTACTCTTGCTAGATATGCAATCATTCACGTTTGAGTTCTAGCTCATGTATATCAAGCGAGTTAATATTCCTAAAAAGTCGAAGTTATGCAAAACATTTGGTCTTTCTGAAATAGCAGACCTCGAGTTGTGAAAATTTATCCTCGCACTGAACTTTTAATGCAATGAATTGAAATCGACCAAGTTAACAAACAAAATACTGTCTGAGCAGAGGTTGAAGGTCTGTCCCCCCCGTAATTGAATCGCACGTAGATAAGAGTATTGCGAAAAGAGAATTCAGAAACAGCTTTACTTTTTTTTATTTGTACTACTGGTTAAAAATGTCCACCAGGCAGTCTAATTTATAGACTACTTTTACCGTATTTATTTTCAAAAAAAATAAATTTGAGATATATACCATAAGTCTTGAACCACGTTCAAGCGCAAACTTTACTTGTCTGTTTGCTTACGTGGGAAAAGGATTAAAACCAAGGTTATAAAATTACTTGGTATCTTTAACATATATAGCGTAATTTTTTAGCTGCAGGGTAAGCAAACCCCATCGGAGACGATTGCGAGTTGGGAAATAATTCAATAAATCTCACTTCTCCAGAGCCCTACCATTTCATACAATTAGTTGAAAATTTTCAGGCGAAATTCCATCCTACGAAAAGATGCCAAATTTTATAGATATTAGAGTGTCAAGTTCGCCTATAGGAGTCTTCGGAAATTGAGACCTCCCTAATCATTTTTCGGCGAAAACTGCATGCAACAGTCAGTCGAACAATGTGTTCAAATTATTTGAACAAAAAATTTTCGCAGCCATTTTTAAAATAACTCTTTTCAAGGAAGAATTAGGATATCACCAATTGGAACTAGTATGGGTAATATGCAACCTAGATTGATAGTTATTTATAGCACGCTCGTTTCTGGCCCTAATGTAATTAGTCATCGACTCAGTGAAGATTTGCCACGAAAAGAGAAAGTTCACTCTCCCAGTTGCTGAACTTGACTATATTTTTGGACGATCGAGGAACCACCTTAGCTTTACATGGATAAGATCACTTTAAAGTGTAGGTGAACGGTGCCTACTTGTGGGGGGAAAAAGTCGTGTTGGATTTATGGCCAAAGTAATCAAAGCTGCGAGGACTGTTTTCGGAATGAAATCCTCCATAACTATCAGAGGACTCGAGAATTAAAGTTCTTTCTATCGTATCGTAGACGGGTTGCGAATTAAAGTCTTACCCCATTTGTTAAGCACTAGTACTTGTATTCCTGGTCAAATGCAAGAAAAGGCTCATTTTCGTGGTTCTAGTTTTTCCCCACTAAACAAACAGATCCTCAATTGAAAACTACGCATGCCTGTTGATTAGCTTACGGGCAAGTCAAGTGAACTTCATGCTGTTATCGCTGCTAAATGGATCGTCTCCTAGAACAAGGAGACGATATTTTTACCTTCCTGAATCGATTTTTTTATAATCCGCTTTTAATGGATTTGACTACTTAATGTTATAGCTAACGAGCTCGAACTATTAATTTCAGCAGTGAAAAATGTTTGCTCACGAAAATGGGCTTGTAGTAGTATACCGGTTTCCAAATAAGATAGGAATGGCACAGCTGAAGCACCCAGGAGGAATTATGATAGATCTCGTCTAGGAATAGACGATGCAGTACATTTTAATTCATATTAAAATATTTTCTGATCTAAATACTCAATCCAAACCCCTTAGAAGTACAGCTTCCCCTATCAATACCAGCTACTCTGACAAAGACAGCATTCGCGTTAAACTGCAAATCTATTTACTCGCATCCAATAGTATACAACTGGAGGTTGTATGAGGGAATCTATTTCACGTAAACTTCAGCTTGGTCCAACATGACAGATATTAAGGCAACATGCTCCCTAACTCAAGAGCAAAAAAAAAAAAAAGAGTTTTGTACTGACGCATTACGAAATCAAGGAATTATACTAAAGACATCTAGAGGATATTGACTAGTCATTTTCTACTCGAAAGGTTTAGAGTATCCTTTGAGGGTACTTCAAGTATCGCTAGAAGCTACATTGGCTATCTAAATCTTTTAACTAAACCCAAACTACTTTTCTTTTAGTCAAGCATTTTCGTTTCAGTGAAGCAACACACACCATGAAGTATATAATAACGGTTTATTTATAAAACAAAACGATGTTACAAAACGGTTTAACAATGAAAAGTTATATTAGTCCTAGAATTAAAAAACAATTAAGTCTGGCAGATGTCATGTTTACAGAATCTCACAGCTCAACTTTCTCTGGTGGAATTTGAGTAGTCGTAGGAGGAACTGCTGCAAGAGAAGAAAATTTGTTTCAGCAAACAATTCAAGTTTTAGAGGAAGTTGAGTAAAATTTATATTAAAATCTGAAGCTTACCGATCATAATGGTGGCGGGTAGGGAGGTTATTGTAGGATTTTCTTGGTCGCCTGTCATTTCGCATACCCACTGTCCATCATCTCTACCTTTCTGGACCATGGTCATTTTGAGACTGCAGTCTCCAGCAAGAGTGTCGCCTCGCCATGAGTACTGAGGGTATCGAGCCAAGTTAAATCCGATGTTTCGTCCATCCTTCAACCACAAGCAGTCTCCCACGGGATGTTCTATTACGCATTCCAAGGTCACATCTGCACCTTCAGCTACAATTACAGACACTGGTGAGCTGACGAATGATTGTACGCCTACAAAAGTATAAATTTGAAAATAATGGAGCGTTATTTGGACCCTGGAGTGTTCAGATGCTACAATTTCTTTGTAGGTTAAAATGCAGAAGGTGGATGGTCAATTTTTTGAGATTAAGATGCTGTACTAGGTCTCATTTGAACTATTAGATGGCGCCACATACTTACCCATTTTTACAGGTAAAATGCTCCTATTCAGCACGGACGTCATCCAGCTCAGTAGTAACTGCCTGTTCATTTCATCTGCTAGTTTGTCAGCTGTTGTATTTAAGAGGGTTGTATCGAACCATGCACTTTGTTTCTGGAAACAAAAATGAAGCATTTTAACTAAAAATCTGGTTTATGATAGGTCACAACCACTAAACCATCTGATTTAAAGTAACGATAGAATTAGATTTTAGCAAAAAAGTAAAATTCGCTGTTATCTAAACATAACACCGCAGTACGACATTGAGCTATAGGGTCCTCAAATGTCACTATTGACGTCAGATAACCTGCGCGTTGCTTAGCAACCAGTAGCAGCTTCCGTTGCTATGTTAGTCGGATGAAGTGCGCTATTAGATTCACATACTGGAAATAACGTTGTTAGAAGAACCGAACACCGGTTGAAACAGGTATAGGTAGAGTAGGTTTAAGTATTACTTACGTTAGTGATATTGACCATTCCAAATGCAGGTAACCTATGGGGGATTCCGAAGGTTGTTTCTAGCTCATCCATCATCTGAAAAAATAAATATTTGTTACACAGCAGTCGAAACAAAATTTCATAAACAATGTTAGACGAAGTACTTTCTTTATACTTACTATGTGGACTGTTGGGAATATTTCCGGTTCGATCCAGATAATGTTCAGTTTCTGGAATTCTGTGTTATTGGTTTGATTTCGAACCAGTTTTGTAAGGAGATGAAAGAAATAGCCACCAAGAGATGAGGACTGTTCACCAATTGCTAGAAGAGTCACCCGGTTTGGATCTAGGAGCTGCAAAGATTAAATGAGTAGTTAAGTAGTGAATCATTCGAGTTAAGAAATTTGAAGTTGTATTGGAAGATTTCTCACCTGTGGATCGTGCATGTTGTGGTCTGTCAGTTTTGTAAGAACGACTCCTTTGTTAGTATCGACAAAAGCCTGGATTTGGACAGCAGTAGCTGGCTGTAAAAAAAGTAAAGATTTCACTTGATATTGCAAGTATTTCAATGGCAAAGATTGAAAACAGTAATACTATTAAATATTGAAATATCTAAATTATACGTTAGTTGACAAAGCAACTATTACAGCTTAGACAGGATGCGGTTTGACGTTAAAATGAAAGTTTAATTGAGCCCACCTGATTTAATAAGAGATCTGGTTGCAGTACGTATTATGCTGTGCTAACTATGTATAATTTGAGAGTCAGGAGGTTTTACTTTAAACTATAAAGTAAAAAAATCGGATATTGATACCACAATGGAGCAGAGATGTTTTTTTGGTAGTGGACGCTACCAGTTATATTCCTATACTTCAGGAGGGTATAGTATGGATCGGCATTTTCCTTTGTCATCGCCGAGGGAGTGTATTTAAACAAAGAGTTATCGCACGAATAAGATTTGTTCGGTTGGAATTTGGAGGATAGATACTACCTATTTGGGATAGGTAATTTAACCGACATGGCTGAAAGGCAAGTTTATATTCATTAAGACCTTTACAATTTAGACATGAACCGCATCTTCGAATTTGAAGATTAGCATACTGAAAGATTTCAGCTTTAAAATTTGTGCTGATTCAAGATGAGCAGTTTTGAGCTATTCGTTTGTTATACCTAAATTGTACGCCAAGTTGAAAAACTAAGGGTATATAGCGGCATTGTAAGCACTACCGAGTTCTAAATATGGAACTTTTTAATGAGAACCCGGATCTAAAGCTAGTTTTTAAGCAGGTAGAAAGTAATTTTGATTTTAGTAGAAACTGATGGTTAGTTCAATGAAGGAAGTAGCCTCATTGCGTTTTAGATAGTTTAATTGATTACTGATCTTGCTGGAAATTGTTTTCTCCAAGGTGCTACTTAATTTGTCAAACGGTTTTACTGAAGCCAAAATATTGGCTTTCACACTAAATACGTCCTTAAGATGGATAACTTAACACCTTAGAAGTTGAGTAAATTGTTTCAAACAAAGTACGATGGAAAAATATTGGACTGCAGTCGAATAAAGCATTTAATATCTCCACGTGAAATGCCCAAGCCAGGGATGTTAAGTACAGATCCTTTGACGAATCTACCAGGAAAGGAATTTATATTGACAGTATACAATGAAATTTTCTGGCTTAGCAAGCCAGCCCGATTTCTTTTTTGCTATCCTATATTGAATGATATATAGGATCACATGGCAGCATTGGCGCAGTAATGTGTTTCAAATTCATTAGGTCTAAGTTTATTGGCTAATATAGTATTAGAGTTAAATTTAAGTCAAATATTGACAAGAATCGTCGGCCAGGGCATTATTTGCTGAGCAAAGGTGAATCTGGGCACCGAATCAAATTCAAGTATTTGCATTAAAATTTGAATTGTCATTAGGCTACTAGTCAACCCTGCTGTTGAGCAAGACAAAAAAAAGGAACGAAGTATGTATTTCATTAGTTTTAGGATAGATCTCGTGAAAGTTTCATACTTACGTTTACTGGACAAGGTATAGGGAGTTTCTCGTGCGGCCTGACTTGGAAAATTTGGCCCACGGTGGTCAGTTTCAGGTGTTTGGCAACCTGAAATATAGGAAGTAGAGTTAAATGAGTATACGTTTTGCCAGATCTGATAATAAAAAACTGGTAATTACTCATTAATACTTACTGTTCGATCATAGACTACGTAGAAAGGTACGGAAGGACTCAAGGCGGCGGCAGCTTCTTCGAAGGCCAGATGATCTGAAAAAAAAAAAAGTCGATATGATCAATGTGGTTTCCACACAAGTGGAATGTTTAGTTTAATGGAGGATTAAGGTGATAGACAAAATTCATTAGCAATGAATGTTAGAATTTCCGTTCACGCACTAGTGGGAGAGTGGAACATATCCTGAAGTACACGTAACAGCCTTCTATAATAGTCATCGATTTAACTTGGGCAGAGTGGAGTTGGCCACTGCATTTTCGCGCTGAATTGATTAGGAAACCTCAGCCGAGCTGAGCACATTCTTTGCTTTAGGTTCAATAAACTAAACGAGGCCCTTGGCTCATGATACTAAGCGTCAAGATTCGGCTTCGTTGCAGTTTCATAGATGTTTAAGATTTTAAACAATCCACATTACGTGGAAGCTTGGCGTTTTGTTAAATGCCACGGCTTTGCGTTAGGTCAAGTTGAAATTAAGCCCGAAGTAGGCAAGGTTGATTTTTCTAGATTTAAGCCTTCGAACCATCAAGATAATTGCTGAGAGATAACGTTAATTAGTATCAGTCTGGACTTAAGTACGCCTCATATGACAAGGAGTTATCACAACTGATTGCAGAGCATCGACTTCCGGTTATTAATTCGAATTTTAAGACATTTTGCGCTTTTCAGTTTATTAAACTGAAGTCTAGGTTTGGATATCGAAAGCAAGAAATTCTAAACGGAGTTAAAATGATCTTAATTTCCGGTTATAAAACTTAATGTTTCTGCAAGTAGTGAGAATTGACCAATTTAGGCGTTACTGCTGGAATATTAGTTCAGATCCGAGAAATAGTTGACGTTGCTTACCTGGAGTTCCTTGCATGAAGAATCCAACAACTTTAGGCTGTGCGACTGCATCGAAAGCTATTTTATCTATCTTTCCAGTGATTACTGTCACTTGAGTGCTGTTCACCTAGCAAGAACAAGTTGTATAGGTTTAGCTACATTTTAGAATAATGTTAAATTCTCTACCAGAACTGCAAAATAAGTTGCAAGATGTAATAATCTAGCTTAAGCTATTTGAAAGGTCGCTTATACCTAGATTGAAAATTCAGAAGATAATTAAAAATTTTTTTTTCAATCCGAAGCACTGAACTTCGGATTGAAAAACTTTTTAAATACATAAACTATTTACATTATAAAATAGCAGATAACCGTTCTATAAAAATTTAAGCTAGAAAGTTGGGAGATGTTACACCCGTCAGTGGACGAAACTAGTATTTCGCTCTAGTTGAGAATTTAGGATTTGCTATGATCGCGATTAGGTACTTCAGAAGTCTTGAAACTAATTAGTTTCAAAAAGCTACAATTAAATTAATTTTTGTTCAAACTTGGAAGTCACTACGCAACATATGATTCTAGAATTTACGAGAAAGCCCTACATAATTCAATCTGACGGCTAAGACTATTTCCACTGCCGATTTGTTTACATAGGCAGAAATAAAGAAACAAGCAATTTAGCTTTTAGTACTTATTCAAGTCAGGAGCTAATATTACAATAACTAGTATTCAGTGTATGACGAATTTTTTTATACGTAGTTATTTTGATGGAGTGAACTGTTCATTTACTTACCTTAAGCAGAAAGCTTAGTAGTGCCGGTGCTGCCCTCTTGCCATAGTAGGTAAACTTTTTGCCGCTTCTGTACACGAAGATATCTCCAGCTTTAGGAGAGGTTTCTGAAAAAGTTTTTGGATTCGGTAAGAGTCCACGTTTGAAATTCATAACTAGATAGGTCTACGGAAGCTAGAGTTTTGCATTCTTATTTTAAGTTTTAACTACAAAAAGTTTAGTTAAGTTCTGTAACGCTGCTTAGGAGCAGAGTATACTGTTTCAATAAATTAACGTGCAGAAAGTTTATACTTCACTAATTGATTTGGTAAAAGTGTATAATACAAGATGAAAACAAATTAGTTCAATTCAATAACAAATGACTGTCGAAATATGGTTCCCCTTACAATGTTCCGTTGCTATTTATCAGTGTCGAGCTCAGTTAGCAAATTTAATTGCTACGTCTAGAAGATTTTTTTTAGGAGTTTAAGCAGCAACTACTCTACCTAGACCATTCTCTACAGGATTCAGGTGAGACCTACCCAGCCATTTCATACGCATGAAATTGGTCTACGAACTTCAGTATCATGCAGGACAGAGGTTTCCTTATCGTACCCACATACAGGGGGTTCAAGACGTCATCTAAGTATGCAGTAATAATCGTTCCGGTAGGAAGCAGATAGGATAGTTATCTCGTTAGGTTGACGCATAGATCCGACTACACTACCTCCGCCATTAGTATTCCTTGTTCTCCACAAACAAGATATGCTCTGATAGAGCATGGAGGAAAGTTATCCTTTTGTGGAAGGGACAACTATGGGTGATAGTTTGAGACATTTCACTGGGTGGCTGCATTCACCTTACTAGTGAAAGCATAAATGTTACAGCTTTCCCAGACTAGATCTTGTTCTGAATCCTTGAGTGCGATAGGAAAAAATTTATCCTAAAAGATAAGCTCTTGGACCGTTACCTTTAAGAGAATGGTATGTATCGACTGGCCAGACCTTAATCCTCAATGATATCTGATGCTCCAGGTCGATGTATTGCTGTTGAATCCTTCTCCGAATCGAAGGAACTTGATAGGAAGGTTCATCACCACTTTATCTCCTAGGATATAAAGTGCACGAAACATCGTTGTGAAGAGCAACGAAGTTCCTTAAATTTGTCTTCATGTACCAATGTTACTCAGCTGAATTATTCAGCTGTTTTAAGAGTATTTTTATGCATTGCTATTTATAAAATTCCTATTTATAAAAAATAGGAATTTTTTATTCGTATTTTTTATTTCCTATTCATAAAAAATTCGTTCGAGTATATTTGACAGGGAAATTATGCACTTCCTTACACCGAAAAGGAACTGGGCAGAGATTAACAAGTGCTCAAAATATTTGAAATTTTTTTTGTATTATTAATTCTAAAACAGAATTAATAAACAGGAATATTTATGTTGGCCAAACAGGCAAGGTATCCGCTCTTGAATCTTTTTCCCGGTGGGAGAAGTCGGAAGCTTGAGAAGTAAAGCATGAATTAAGAAATTCAGAGCTCCCATAGGTTTAACTTTAATGGACGCTAAACTTCCTATGACGAGTGAAAATTCACTAGCTAGTACATCTCCATATTGCAGATGGCCGAAACATTTCCCTGATTCAGGCAGGCTTTAGAATTTTTAAAGCCTAATCATCTGCATGCTTTGAACTTTAGCAAAAAACAGTCCGTTAGCGCTAATCGGAACTAAAAAAAGTGGGCGGATTAGTTTCCTTCTACACAAGATTGGCCCAAGCTTTAGCTGAGTGAAAGGAGTTTATTAAATGAATAACTGACACCAGTTGACTTACATTAAGTTTCGAGAAGGAATACGAGTTGTCTTCCATTTAAAAATCAGACTTGGCAAAGCTGCCACATATTGGCAACTGATCTATTGTAGTGAGTCTGTTCTATATTTAAGATTACTTTTACTATTGAACGAGCAAAAGCCAAATTCATAAGTCGGCATTTTAGAAATTAATCCCAATTAAATCTACGAGTGAAATTGCGTTGGTAGCTCAGGTTTTTAGCTAAAAACTCTTTTGGAGCTAGTTCACGAAATTTTTCGTAAAGTTAGAAACCAAGGTCTAAGACGAAAGTGCAGTCTTAAACTGACAGCAAGTTGAGGAAATTTCACTTTTAATTATCAAATTAAAACAGTTGTAGTTTGTAAGTGAAGTTTCCTAAACTTGCTGTCAGTTTAAGACTGCACTTTCGTCCTAGACCTTGACACTGATCTATTTAAAGAGCTGGGCGCAGTATAGTAACTAACTTTGGGGAACAAGGTTTTCATTGAAGAAAATGCTACGGGATGTACTCCGTAGCAGGTCATTATTTCTCAAACGATCGATTTGCTACAGGAATCGGTATGAGCGAGATGGTATTAAGTAATGGCACTGGAACTCGTTGGTCAGGCTAACTAGCACATTTAACTTATTCATAGACTAATTCAGGGTCATATTTACGATAAGGATCATGAGTTTTATGATGAGTGGCTATTTTAGTGCCAATGCGATGAAAAACCAAATCGAGTCATTTCTGTAGTCTCAAAATTGAGAGATTTAACTTTATTATGCTCGCCGAAGTTCTATAGCATTTGTAGAAGAAAATTCTCACCTGTCGAACCTTGTGCAATGGGATAATCTTCAGGAAGGGCTTCACATACGGCAATGTTTTTCTTACGGAGTATTTGAGCCGTAACCTGGGAAAGAAAAAACAGTATGTTAAACTCATAGCAATTTCAAATTTACTTGATGAGAAACAAGAGCACGCGGTAATCAGCCCTGCAGATATTACGTCATTCCAAGGAATCCGGAAGTTGCACCGGGAAAAGTGCTCTGCATGCTACATGTAAAATAGCGACGAAGGGAGCTTAGTATGCTGCATTTCCAATTTAAATCAAGTGACGCATTACTTTCACGCTTCATTTAGGATTTAGTTTATTAATGCTTAGCAGTAAATTTAACGCACTTGATAGGATCTTTTCGTGGAGTATCGAAAATGCATGATGAATTTTAAAATATGATTTCTATATAAGTATTCAGTCAATACCAACATTCAGAACTGATAAATTTTTCGGGGGGGGGGGAGAAGGGAAGAAGTGTATCTTGTGACACACGAATGCCACAGGTAACTAATAAGCTATGAGCGCCTAGAAAGGTGAAGACGCATGCAGTAATTATTAAGCACGCCCACCGCGATGGGATTGGGAAAGAAAAAACGATAGCTGCTGTATATCGTAGAAATTACTTGACTTCGAGTATTAGGCAATTGTTCGCCTGTAACGTCTTCAAGGGATTTAAAGTCTTCTGCCATCTCATGATCGGGGTCCCTTTGGTTTATATTTCTAGGCAATAATATTTGGACCGTCTGTCCTCATTCACTCTTTCTACGTAGTTTTTCCACTTTCTATAGTTTGATATCTTCTGTTATGCCAATTGTAGCAATTAGCTTAACTTAAATAAAATTTGCGAGGTGTGAAGTGTCACAAATCCGCTTCTGTTTACATCTTAAAAAAAAAAGAAAAACATTTAGATATAATGAGAATAAAATTGTCAAGTTTGTTGAAGCCAATTGCAACTGTTTTAGATTTACGTTTCGTCTCAAGTGTGATTTAACATGCGTTAGGTACTTTTAAAATGAAGCTTATTCCTTTATATTCAAGTGATTTGAAACTAAACGAAAAAAAATTGAGACCATCACGAAATAGCAATAAAAAATTGGTTTTAAAACTTGCAATTAGGAGAAATTGTTTTGCTGCAATCAAACTGAAACAAACCAAGTTTGCTGTTCGGAAAGAGCCACGAAGATTGAGTGAAATTGTCCATCTGGAAGGATTACAAAGTTTTACATTAATGCCTCACGCGGCACTTGAGAGTGGAGGTCAAGAAGATACTAAGTTTAGTTGTTTGAACAGCAATAGCATTAAATAGAATTAAGACATTTATTCTTACCTCTGGAAGAAGATCAGATGAAGAAGGGCATGACTGGGACTGCGCTGCTGATCCACTAACGAAAAACACTACAGCTATTTCCGATGTCGTTACGAAAGTAGTGTAATTTTCTGCAGTTAAACGACGTATCCTATGAACCCCGTCATGCTTAGGAATCTGTAGGAACGCTGATAAATCAGCCGAACAGAGAGCGAATAAAAGAACGCACACACTCGCCTGAATTGCCTTCATCATTACGAACAGTACTTTCTCTACTGACAACTTCTTCTTCTTTCTTGGGCCTATTTATTTCTCGGCAAGAAAATGACGGTACTATTTGTCACAGACACGTGGGTCTAACCCTTGACCCCGATTCGCAGTTTGAAAAGTTCAGATAGAGACGTTGTTATGACAACGATCGATAGTAAGATATCCCGCGTAATTGTTCGCTACTGATTTGGAAATGATTATTTATTTAATTTTTTTTTTTTATTAGGAAATATCTATGAACTAGAGTGGAAGGAAAGTACAGTAACTGGAACCGGAAATGACATAAACATAGTGATAGCAAAAGCAGGAAACCTGTGTGGCAACAAGATGCAGTTGCCTAATAATAATTGCAAAAAAAAAAAATCTTTAGTTAGTGAAGGCATTAACTTTGTAACCAATTGAACAAATAAGCATTTTAACGTAATGCAAATATTTATTTTATTTTAATGCCATGTTAACTTAGCGAAATTTACTTTATTTACTTCAGCTAATTTGGGTTTTGATTTCTATCGAACTGTTAGTTTTTTTTTTTTTTTTTATTTTGTAAACACCGCCACTTTTGCAAAATGAACTGTTCCGGTTGCGTCATTCAAAGCTCGCGTCTTAGTTGATATGTTGGAGTGATGGGGGGGGGGGATATATTTCTATGCATAATTTATCTTGCATGTTGTTAGCTTTCGATGAAAAAATAAAAAACGACATAGAGCACTGCAATTAAAAGAAAATAAAAATTCTTTATAGTTTAATTACATATTAGAATCACAGATATCTGGAAGTGTCATATGATAATATCCAAAATTAATTTCAAAAGTTGCTTAGGGCTAAAAGCCTGCTTCCTTTGGAGAACAAAAAGTCACTGATTTCTATTATTATGTAGGACGCAGGACATATATGGCGCAGAGGGTGAAGCTTGACGCTTTTCATATTCCCTGTTGTCTGTTTCGGGAGCAGTGATGGGGGTTTGTGAGCTATTTTAGCTCGCCCTGAGTGGGCAGAATATTTATGTCCCGATGGATCTGGGCGTTCCTGATGAACCACGGGGCGTCCAGTATCATTCGCAGGCACTTGTTCTGAAGTCTTTGTAGCTTGAGCATGTTTGTCTTGGAGGTATGGCTCCAGGCTGGGGAGGCGTATATAACTGTGGGACGGATCACTGTCTTGTACAGTAGAATTTTGTTTCTTGAGTTTAGTTTGCTGTGTTTGTTGATCAAGAGATATAGCTGGGCGATAACTTTTGAAGCTTTGGTGCATGTGCTCTTGATGTGGCTGTTGAAGCATAATCGCTTATCGAGAAGTATTCCGAGGTATTTGGCTTCAGTTTTCCAGGGAATTTTAGAGTTGAACAGGGTGATGTCTCCTTTGAGGGATGCTCGTCTTCTTGTGAAGAGTATCGTTTTGCTTTTCTGGGGGTTTAATTGTAGTCGCCAGTCTTTGAAACCATTTTTCTAGATTCAGGATGGTGTCTTGTAGTATTTTGGTAACGAGATGTGGTTGGCGGGATCTGGCTAGTATAGCCGTGTCATCTGCATAAAGGGCGATGGTGGATCTGAGAGGATTTTGAGGGATGTCTGCCATATAGATGTTGAACAGGATCGGGGCTAGCAGTGATCCTTGAGGAACTCCAGCGAGGATTTTCCGTTGGGTTGAGACTGTTTCATTGATTTTGGATTGCATCCTCCTGTTGGAGAGGTATGATTTGATCAGGTGTATCATGTTTAGTGGAAGGTTAGCGATGATGTTTGTAGAGGAGGCCTTGGTGCCAGATCTTATCGAAGGCCTTTGAGATGTCTAGGAAGACGGCTCCAGTGTGTTGATTCCAATTAAATCCTGTGGTGATGTATTCTACCAGTCTATGGATCTGTTGGATGGTGCTGTGATTTTGACGGAAGCCAAATTGTTCTTATGGAATGATATTTAGTTGGTTGACATGATTTTGGAGTCTGATGAGGATGATTTTCTCAGCTATTTTCCCTAAGTTGGATAGCAGGCTGATGGGACGGCAATTTTCAGGTAGGTGTGGGTCTTTGCCTGGTTTGTGAATTGGGATGATGTCAGCTATTTTCCATGACTGGGGGAAGTGCTGCCATTTGAGGATGGCGTTTATGATGTTTACCAGATGTGCTATGGCTTTGCGCGGTAGTGCCTTGATGACTTTGTTAGTGATGCCCTCAGGACCTGGGAATTTTTTGATCTTGAGATGGCTGATGATGCCGATTATTTCGGTAGGTGAGGTAGGCATTGTAAGGCTTGGATACATCGGGACGATTTACTGTGAACCTGACTTTACGATGGATCTTGTATACATGACTGATGTTTAGGTTCTCATATGCCGGACTGTATTGTTTCTCTAGGTTTCTTGCTATGGCTTCGGCTTTGTCAGCATCTGTGTATGCAAGGTGCTGTTCTGCTTGCAGAGGGGGAGGGATTTGCGCTTGTTCCTGAGGCTGTTTAGAAATTTCCATATGGAATGATCTGCTGTGGAGATGGAGGTGAGTTTGTTGTCCCATTGTTGATTCCTGTGGTTCTGGAGAGTTTCTCGGACAGATATGTTTAATCTGTTGAGGGCTGTTTTGTCCTGGGGAGCACGAGTTTTGTGACATCTTTTTCTTTGTCTGTTTTTTTTTTTCCTTATTAAGTCCATGATTTCTTCTGGGAGACGGTTTTGTTTGTGGGTAATCGTGGATACTGTGGATGCGGTTATGACTTTATTGATTTGATTGGTGAGGTTCTTTATTGCCGTGTCTATTTCTTCCTTGGCTTTTATATGAGGGAACCGGACCAATGTGTTCTGGTAGCATTTTCCTACGTTTCTCCCAGACAATGGAGGTGTGTGTGTGTGTGTGGGGGGGGGTTACTGGTCTTTGTTTCCTAAGTGAAGTAGGATTGGGTTGTGGTCTGATGATAATTCGTTCAGTGCTTGAATGCTGTGCTGGTATTTGATATTGTGTAGGATGGCGATGTCTAGGATGTCGGCTGTGCCAGTTGGGCTGTGGTGGGTTGGTTCCATGGGTCCTGTTACGACAGCGTTGTTTAATCCTGTGTAGCTGAAGAGGATACGGCCATTTTATTTGTGGTTCTGCTGTTCCAGGAGGGATGTTTGGAGTTTAAGTCCCCATCGACGATGATGGATTCATTTATGCTCAGTACGGCATCCAAGTCAGAAAATAGCAGGGTCTTAGCGGGGGAGTTGTAGGCGGCGTAGATTTTAAATCTTCCAGTTGAGTTTGTGTGGACTTCGATACTGGTGAGTTCTAGGTTGGAGGTTGGGGAGGTGAGTATTCCATTGTGCCTGATGCAATTCCTGATAAATATGGCTGTACCACCGCCTCTGTAGTCCAGTCAGTCATTTCTATATAGTGTGTAGCCTCTCAGTTTTGGATTGTCTGCAGGTCTTAGATGAGTTTCATAAATTAGCATGATGTCAGGGTTGAAGCTCCAGTGTCTTTTTTTTTTAGGCCATTGGTGTTCCAAGCGGCGATCTGTAGTGAGTCTGGGAGTAATCTAGTTTTATTCATTAACAAGCATTGATAAGATGGTTTGAGTTTCTTTTAGAAATCTTTTTGTGGAGTTTGGTGAAGGGTTTGACTTACTGAAGTCTTGAAGCATGTTTTCCAATGAGGCTGTGATGACTGTTGTCATGTTTGGAAGAATTTGGTCCTGCTGGATATCTTTGGATGAGCTGGCTACTTCGGCGTATGTCCTGCTTCGACGGCGGCTTTCCAAACTGTTGGTATTTTCCATTTGTGAGAGCTGGTATTTTGTTGTCTTTTGTTGGGTGTCAGGCAACTGGGGAGCCGTGGACTCTGGTGCCTGTGGGCAGGGTTGAGAGATCTGTTTCCTTTTGTTGTCTGTTTTATTCTTAGGGTAGTGACTGCAGCCTCTGTAGTTTTCAGGGTGGGGCCCCCTGCAGTTCGTGCATTTGGCTGGTGAGGTCCTGGGTTTTGAGCAGGTTGCTGTGGAGTGGTTTTGCCCACATTTGAGGCATTTGTAGTCTGCTCTGCAGAGTTTCTGTGCGTGTCCGTACTTCTGACATCTGTGGCATTGGCCCGACGAGGCTCTTTTCCTTAATGGCTCAGTTGTGATTTTCAGACCACAGATTGTTGTTATGTTGTATATGTTCTTGTGTGTGTTGAGTATCTCTACGAGTACTAGGGGCATTGGACTCTTGTCGGCCCGTAGCATTCTGCTGACTATGACAGGTGGGAGATCGTGGAGGCAGAGGTCTTCAGTTAGTTTATCTGTGCAGATGTTTTCTGTTACTCCTGAGTACAACTTTTAGGTTTTTATCCGACTTCAGTGAGTAAGCATGATATTTAATATCTACCTCATCCATGGTTTTTGTGAGGAGTCTGTAGTCGCCTACTGTGGCAGGCTGGATTTTAACTCCGTCGTCAACGTTTTTTGCCCATGAATAGGCAATTTGGTGGTTTTGCATAATAGGCCTGAGGACATCGTTCTTTTTCTCGTAGTACAATTGGAGGAACTTTTTCATTGTTGGGTGTGGAACTTTTTCATTGTCCTCGTTTATCTGAGTCTCCGCTGTTTTTTGGCTTTTTTCGAGCGTGAGTTTCAGTATCGTCTTTTGGTGTGGGAGCAGAGATTATCAGGTTCATCTTCCCTTCTTCCCCTGGTGTTGAGTTGTCCCCTTCTGTGGAGTCATCTGTCGCTGAATATAGGTTTAGAAACCCTGGCCACCCTACCTCAAATTTCTTCAACAGGTTTTTGAGGAGGTCGAGCTCCAGCTTCTTATCCAGAGATTAGACAAAGTCGTCGGGACTTAAACTCTTCATGTTTAAAAGTATTCAAATATGCTTACCTGAGAAATATTCATAATGGCGAAGAGAACGGACAAAGGCCGGAAAATTGCATCAAAAGTCAAAGTCTTACCTTGTATTCCGCTAGCAAAGAAGATTTACAAAATCTAAAACTCACTAATCACCACTGAAATCAAAAACATTCTTCGCAACAACAACCATCATGCCGGTATTCATCTTCCACCATCTTGATCCCCCAAACTGTTATCATTCCTATTATTATGTCATCACTTATAATATGTATATAGTACACTTATGTAGTACATATAAGGGTAATTATTAAAGGGTTTGGACTTTATTTATGGAATAAATTTCTTTTGCTTTTTTGCTAGTTACTTTGGAAGTAACAATTTTTTTTCCCTTCGTTTTTTTCACTTTTTTGTCGAAAAATCTTTTGCTGTATTCTTGATGGAATATTTACAGCTAAATCCTCAAAATGTTTTCCATTATATTTTATAGAGTGAATGCTCTTCTTTATGTTTTCGGTTTCAAACTTCCAGGCTCACGACCAATACGTATCTCCTATTTATTCTGTTCGGGAGTCTTTTATCTTATTTTATTGTAAATACTCCTTTTTAATGATTCAAATTAAGTGGATATTGAATCCAACATTATTTCCAACAGTACTCCTTTTTAATATTTAAATTTGTTCTTTCGAAGTGACAGAAAGAAACAAGGTTTTCCATATCTTTTTTTTTTAATGTCATTTCTATCCACAAAATGTTAAAAAATCTATAGTGCATTAATACCATTTGTATTAAATAATTCCTAAATTTGTGTCTAGACTAAATATGATGGAGGAGTTACATTAGGCGATGAAAGTCGCTAAAGGTTTCTGAAACATGTACAATATAGTAGGATTTGAACTTACAACCTGCACCTACCATCAATGACCGCAAGAGCGATGTTTTTTCTATTCCCCAGTAGATTTGCTTTCATCGAGCCTCCCTATCCCGGTCTCAAGAATGTCGAGACCGTGATACGGGATACCATTTGTTCTTCAGGTGGAAGAACCTGAATTTGAATCCTATCGATGACACAAGGACCCTTTCTGGACTTTTCACTTTAAAATGAGTTAGCCAGACTTATGCGATAGTAGCAGAATTTTTTTCCCAGAGTTTGTTATCCAGTATATATGCAGACAGGGCAGGGAACGTACAGCTACAGACGGAAGGTTGCCAGGAATTTGAAGGCGTACTGTTATAATGAAATATTCTCTACCGACAGAATTTTTGTAACCTCTACAATACCCCAAAGCATTCTTACGACAGATGTTTCCTTTCTTAATTAAAGAATAAATATTTTTAACAATAATAATTTTATCGATCAATCAAACTTATTATTAATATATTATATTTACAATATATACTGTACATGCACGCAAATGTGCGTAGAGGTACTTATGAGTACCTCATAAGTACCTCTACGCACCTAAGTACCCAAGACAGCTAACTTAGCTATCTCTAAGAAAGATCCTTAAGCTCCTCACGTCGGCGACTGGAATCGAACCCAGGACAACACTCCTTTCCCAGGCAGATGGTAGCGAAGCACAAAGCCACTAGGCTAACCACATGGACACATAATAATAATAATAATATATTGTATATTTTGCATAGAAGTACATATACTATAATCATAGCAGTACATTTATCATTTTGTTCACATCTTTCGAAGCCAATGTTTGGCTTTTATGGTATTTCAGGCGCTATTACAGTATATAATTAGACTACTAATATATTCATTTATATTATATACACTTTATATGCTTAATACTATTATTAATTATTGTCATCATTTGTACAGAGTTCTGAGATATGTACAGTTAAGGTATTATAATTATTACCTTTCTGATACATTTATTGCATAATGCTGAAGACATTCGTTTTTTTTTTTTTTTTTAAATACGTAATTATAGCAATAGTAAGTATAATATATTAGCACTGCATTTATTATTTTGTTCACATCTTAATGTTTGGTTTATGTGAAGATAAAGGTGCCATTACAGTATATAATTAGACTACTATTTTTTTTGGGGGGGGGGGGGGGCGAGTGGCATGCATCTACTTTAATATCCCGCACGGAAGCTTATTTAGTAAGTCTGGTATATACAACTGACGGGCTGCTTTTCCGTATGCATTATTATAATTACCTGTATATGTATGTTAAACACTAAGATTTTTCACATATTTACATAATTAAACATTAAGATTTTCATAAAAAATGACATTAAAGAAATTGATTATCCTGTTTTCGTGTACTCAAAAATAAATAAATAACATATGATGCATTTACGATATGCTAAATTCAAGCCATCAATAGAGTGGCATGCTTTATCCATGATTCTGACAGAGTGATTGATAAACATTCAGTTCATTTTACTTTATCAACAGAGCATATTCAAAAGCTACTCTTAGCCTTTTCTCGTTTCTTTTGAGTACATCGAAATGATGAGAACTCTTTAAGTGGAAAGATATTACAGATTTATTTTTAACTGATACTTTGGTATTCTTAAGCCCTGACAAGTAATAATCATAGAAGAAAGTGCTTTTATGAACTGTTGTTGCAATTTAGACTGTAGTAAGTAATAGAGAGATGGGTTACTATGGATGGACAGATATTAATTATATTTGAATGTCTCTGATGCCTAAGAGAAGTATTCGATAATAATTTCTTATTTCGTTTCTGCTACCTTTCTCTTAGTTCTGACGCACGTAAAATCGGAAGAAGTGTTGTCGGTCAAGGACGAACCGATTATAAATAGAGCACTAGGACATGAACGACTTATTGATGCTGTTTCTATGGTAATATCGACAGGACATGTATGACGTCATTGCAGCAAACCGCAGAGAGGAGTTTAGAGGTTGCAAGATCATTTCTGTTCGCTAGCAGCTAAATCTAGTTACTTCTTAATAAAATCGTTAAATCTTCCATCTCTTATTCGCCGTGTACACCGGTGTTTCTTCCCTACCCCCACAACCTTCCCCATTACTCTTAGAACTCCAAGAACCAAGGCGATTATGAAACTGATCTGCACGAAATGATGAGAGTTCCATTACATTAATTCAACAACAACAACAAAAAAAGATTGATGGCTACAGATTACTAATAATGCTTTCTCAAGACATTTAGGAAAGGGGAGAAGTTTAATATTGGAACTATCACCACTAAAGATGAAGAATTACAGAAAAGAAAACTGATAAAAATGGAAACACAAAACCTAATGATTATAATCGTTGCAAAACTCAGCTCGTAGTTATCGCAAAGAAGAATTTTTGGCAGTCGACTTTGCCTTTGACCTTCTCATCCTGCTATATTCCTATCGAAAACCATTTTATCTAATCTTATTTTTGACAAGAAAATAACTTTTTAAAAATAAATCAGTCAATCAAGATTATCTAAGGGATATAATGCGGAAACCAACATGATTAAAAAAAAAAAAAAAAAAAAAAAAAAAAAAAAAGATATTTCAGGCTTCTGATAATCAGGGGACGCCCTAGTTGGCCGAGTGGTTAGCGTATCCGCTTTCCAGCCAGGTTCGAATCCCACCATAGGCATGGATGTTGATGATTGTCCTACTAACTTTCTCCGGAAAGGGCACTTGTGACCCTATCACCTCTTATATCAGAAGCCTTTACTCCCAAAACTCGGCGAGTGACGGGAGTGATCATACGGCATCTACGGACGTCAAATGTGAAATAAATTTTATTATTATTATTATTTTTGATAATCAGGGGTGATCTAGCACCTGGGAATGAATGTCATCTTAACACCGCAAAAGCTGAACTTTTTGTTGAGAGAGATACACACAGATTATGTTCTACGAATCCTGTATTCTCCAACTATCAAATCCTGTGTACATGATAGAGAGTTTCCCCCACATTAGCAGAGATCTTAGTCTCTGTTTCAGAAACAGCTGATTATTCGCACCAGAACGCAATCAGCTTGATTCATGAATCTTCCTCCGATGAATCTTCAGAAACAGCCGGGTAGTGGCGATATCCTGATAAGGGGATTGTTCTCACAGACATCACTTGTCCTATCATCCCAATTGAACACCCTCTAGGGATTGTTTCAGACTAGATATTGAAGATGAATCTGAAGTCTTCATAATGCCGTCTAATTCTTCTGATTGAATTCCATCGAACATTTGTGGGATCATGAG
Organism: Typopeltis vanoorti; assembly: GCF_054136105.1. Lineage (NCBI taxonomy): Eukaryota > Metazoa > Arthropoda > Arachnida > Uropygi > Thelyphonidae > Typopeltis > Typopeltis vanoorti. The sequence goes on from NC_143571.1 coordinate 76,205,721, forward strand.
GAACGCAGCACGGCCGGCAGGAACAGTTCCTCGCTCGGTCTCTGACCTCTGTGACGTTATTCTGTTTGGTTGGTCCACAATACCTCAGGTCACCTTCCGTGGCGTAGAAGAGTCAATGCATGACGGTCTCGCTGTTATCTCGACCAAAGGAGACCCAACACGCTCCTAGGCCATAGGCAATTTTACGTGTATATTACGCCTAAAATAACCAAAAAAAATAATAATAATAATAAGCTTCCCAATCGATTTTAAAGCGCAGTTTTACAAAGATTACAATTTGTTAATTCTCAATATCCATTCGAAATATTATTCAATACTTATTGACTATCACACCAAATAAACAGATCTTGATGTGTTTCTTGATAGGCATTTCATCACGCTATCAAAGGTAACTTTCTAATTATAATAAGATAAGCAACATTTAAATTGCCATTATTTCTGTTATTATTATTATTATTATTATTATTATTATTATTATTATTATTATTATTATTATTATTATTATTATTATTATTATTATTATAAAAATCTCCATGGAGTCAAAGCTTCATCGTGGGAGGTCCACTGTTATACACACAGTTTATCATACTGTGCCTTAAATATATTCACTGTCTCTGCACACCACACTCTCGGGCAAAGCATTCCAATCACTCACCACTCTCCATGAAAAAAACCTGCTCCTCACACCCTTGCTCACACCATCCTTATACAGCTTCCAGGAATGACCTCTTGTTCTCCTGCTATCCTCACCCATTCTGTGCAAAATCTCCCCGACATTAATCTGGTAATAACCTCTTAACAGCTTATATGTCTCAATCATATCCCCCCCTCCTCCTTCTATCCACCAATTTCTGCAAATTGCATTTTGTCAATCTGTCTTCATACTCTACATTCCAGAGACCAGAAACCACCTTAGTCCATCGCCTCTGAACGTTTTCCAACGCAATTTCATCTTTTTGAAAACCAAGTGACCAGATCTGTGCACAGTAATCCATTTGTGGCCTGATCAAAGCCCTATACAAAGGAACCATAACATCCTTACTTCTACAAGTCAATGTTCTCCGCATTATGGAGCTTAACATCTCTTGGAGCCGAATCTTTGAACTATATATAAGATTGTATTATTCTGTGTGAGACGTGTGATGCTAAGCATCTTCAACTCTTCCAGATCTGTTTTCTTGATTTTATTTATTTATTTATTTCGTATGGGGGTCCCCACTTTCTTCCTCGGTCCCTTAGGAGGGGTTGAGCCTTCCTAATGAAGGATTAAGTATGCATTTTATGACTGTAGATCGGTGTGTGTGTTTTCACGGGACCGATTTACCTGTTCTGAGGGACGAAAAACCCGAGTTTTCGGGTGAAAAAACCCTCTATCACCGGCTAACTCACCTTTAGTCGAAAGGGACTGGATAAAGGACAGAACTCGAACAAAAGGCTTCGGTTATACCGAGTGAACTAAGTTAATAATGATTTTGTCAAATCAAGTTAATAATGATTTTGTCATATAAGCAGTTCGGTCAATGACAACGACAGCTTTTGAACGGAAAGAAGTGGGTTCGATCCCATCTAGGACCGAAGAACCTTTATAAGGACGCTCCAAATGAAGATGAGTTAGTTGGTTTCATACGTAAGTAGCAGGATTTTCTTCCCGGAAATTCCTGTTTTCATATTAAAAAACAGACAAACCAACCAGAATAACACAAGTCATTAACTGACATAATACACTGCCCTCTAATACCCGTAGTTGCTTTCTGCTGTAATTCCAAACAATCCATCTCATTATAAGTAGTACTGCAGCAACGATTTCTTAGACTCTCTTATGAGCAAATCTCTTATTTTTTGTTATAATAGTACGAAGTAATCTTATGATTTTATTGCTAGAAACTACTGCACACGCTCTGTGCATGCAATACACATTCCACTGGCCTTGAAGACACTCCCTATTATTCCATAAAGCTATTTTCTAAAATTTGATTTAAAAAAAAACTAGCTAGCTCTAATATCGATAATTTCGATGTCAAAATTGGTTAACCATCATCATTATGTTTTCAAAGAGTCACTTGCTTCTCTTAAAGACAGGTTTAGAACTGAAGGATGGATAATTATATGATTTAAAGTTCTGATCGATTTTTTCGTTCTATAGAGCTACTTTAGTTGAACTTAAACACCTCAGAGAGCCGCTCTCGCTTTGCTGTAATTCAGTGTTTCGCAACGTTTTTTGGATCATTCCCCACCTCAACGCCTCAAAGAGTTTGATGCCTCCCCGCTAGCATAATAGTCAGCCAAGTTCTTTAAAAGTATAATATAAATATGTACTTTAAATAAAAAAGGTAAAACTGTTTTTAATTTGACTTTCTTCAATGAATATAAATTTTATATTACACGTTGTATATTATACAACATAAACCGAACTGAACTCGGGAAAATAAAATCCAAGTTAATGCGATCCTTGAGCTTGATGTCTTCTGCAAAGAGTTTTATTTGAGGTACTAATTTAGTCATTTTCAATCTCAAATCCCCATGGTTTGTGATATCCAGATGATTTCTTTTTTCAGTAGCAAGTCATTTACAGCACTAAAGCCACATTCAACTAAATATGAAGACGAGAAGGGTAACAGTTTTTTTTTTTTTTCAAAACTAGTTGAATTTCGGTATTTTGCTTCTGTCTGGTCAGAAAGCCATGCCATTGTTCTTTTATGTTGAATTAAGTTCTAATAGGCTCATCATTTTGCTTTTCTGAGAGTTCTTCTTGATAACTGTATTTATGTTGGCTGTACTAGTGATGTCAGCTTTTTTTCTTGGAAAGTCAAGGTTGCAACATCGACAATTTATCGACAACAATGGTGAGTTTTTTCAGTATATCGGTGATGAGGTGACGAATGCAACGTCATTTTTAATTGCCCTCAAAATATTCAAATTGCCCCCACGTTGGTAAATAAACACTGCTGTAATTTAAGAGGATGTCTTGTAGTTTAAGTTTAGTTACAGAAAGTTTAGTTACCTTGCTGAAGGATAGATTTTATTTAAAAAATATTCAAGAATTTCAAAAAGGGAAAAAATAATTTTCTCGTTTCTCTTAGAGAATTGTCTGAAACTGTTTGATGATCTGACCATCTGTCTCTCTCTCTCTCTCTCTCTCTCTCCTAAAATATTCTTTATGTTCTCTTAAGAAAGAAAGAGAGTAGATAACGGATTTTAACTGCATGCATTTTTTCTCAATTTCTTTTACTAATCTTTTTACTTGTTTACTATACTCGTGAAGATGTTACACTCTGTTTATCTTTTTCTTCCAACGCTATGTGACCATGATAAGGTAAGTCCATCTCTTTTCATTTCATTTTTTTCCCTTTTTACTTGCACAAGCTGCAAATTGAAGGCATTGCACTTTAATAAAATCAATATTGAACTATATTACACATCTCAACTCGAGTTACAAACTCGAAAAGAAATAATTTCATTTAGAATCCCTCAATCACAATTTTCTTTGTGGGACATTATTGAAGGAACGTGTTCGAAAGCTATAAATGAATTTTGATCGACGACAAGCAACTATGTCTCTGATTTTTTAAAACTTTTTCAAAGATGCGCTTGTATTTTCCATGCGTTGCACCAAATTGTAATTTCTATTACAATATCATAAGGAAAATAAACACAAATATATTATCAAATATGCACATAAATTGGGATGTCCTTCTGTTTTTTCCTAGACGAATATAAGATTATTTCTTGTTGTTTAATAAAACTGATTTCATTATAAATCTCCTCTCTAGTCAACTCGTTCTATAGAGGAGATTACGTAATCACGTAGCATAGTGATAACTTCTATGAAAGGGCGATTTTATTATTCGATTCTTATTACCTACTGGAGAAATATTTTTCTAGGACTTTCTTCAGAAGTCTCCAGAGTTATTCAATATTTTTTTAATACTGAATCTCAACAAGCTAAGGAAAAACTACATTTTTCACCTGTACATGAAAACAATTTTATGACTACAGCCAAATGTGGACATAAATTTATTCCGAGTAAATCATATTATAGATAAAATGTGTTATAAATTTCCTACAAATTAAATTGCAATACGTTTTTGGCAAAAGTTATAAATTTCCCAAGAACGTAGTTAAGGAAATAATGTACAGGACTTACAGCAAACTAGTTCAACCCGAACTGCGATGCAGCTCTCGCAACGTCGTACCATGCTTAACACCAAGTGATTCAGGAGTTCTTGAGGCAAACTGTCCCACTCTTCCTCCTCCTTCGGAACAAGAAAAAGACCTTGTTTGTTTTCTGGAGGGGAATTTCGAACACAATGCGTTTCTTTATTGCGTTCCAAACGTGTTCTATGGGAGTGAGAACTGGCGAGATTGTTGACCACTCTATTCGATTAATATCCTCGGTGTTCAGAAGTATCTCCACTGCTCGTGTACGATGTGGTGTGGCATTGTCATCCATAAAAATGAATTCTTCGTCTATAGCACCATGGAATAATTGAATATGATAGTGAATAACTTCGTTGCACTATCGTTCACCAGTCATAGTCCCTTTTCCCAGCACATGTAGCTCGGTGCGTCCATTAAGCATAATGCTTCCCCACACCATCCCCCCCCCCCCCCAGGACCGCCGCATCTATCCCTTTCAAGGAACATTCTCGAGATGGTTAGCAGTATTATTTTCACGGCATATCAAGTGTCGTCTAGAATCGGAGGAATGACTAAAACACCTCTCATCTGTAAAGAGTACATTAACCCATTGATGTCTTGTTCATTTTTTATGCGTACAACACCACTTGAAATGTGCTCTACGATGAGCTGTGGATAAACAGACTAAGACTATGGACTTTCGGGCGTATAGGCCTATTCGGCGCAGATATCTTGCCACAGTTTGTCGAGATATCTGCATACCTGTGCTTGAATGGAGCCAACTTGCAAGCTAACCTGCTTTGGTGCATTGAATACATTTTGCTGTTATAATCAAAAATCTGTTTTCATGCTCGGTGGTACAGAATGGGCGACCTCTTAGCAAACGTCTGGAACACAATCCATTGGTTTGAAACGCTGCCCAGAGCCTGGATACGAAGTTATGTGAGATTCCAAACTCTCTAGAATATCAGTAATTCTGCTGCCTTTTTCAAGCTTTCCAATAAAAATTTCCCCACGTGAAATCATCTAGATGGTATATCTTTGAGCAGGGGCGGCTCGTACATAGATCCTGCGGAACTGCAGCACCCCCAATTTTTCTCGATATATAAATATATTTATTAATTTATTTATATTTGCTTGTAATATTTAATTTTATCATCAACAATCTTATACAATTCTCTTATTTTGTATAAAACATAATAAAAAATCCATCTTGTAGCACTTAGGAGGGAGAAGGACGCTAGCAGCACAGTGTTTACCACAGTGTCATATTGCTACGCGCGCAAGCATATGCACGTCATAGTGAGATGCGAGCTATTAGCGTAATGCGACACTGTCCGTCGCGCAGTTCCACTGTTGTTTATATGCAGTTTGCGCCAGTAGTAGAGTGTTCGTAATGCTTATCGTGTTTACTCCGTCTCTTTAAATATTTGGACATTACAATTAAAGGATTTAATTGTAATGTCCAAAAATTGTAAATCCATTCGTTTAAATTACAATTAAAGGAATGGATTTTATTTTTAAGTAATTTTGTACCAAGCTGTATAATTTTATCGATAATAAACAATATTTTTTCAGGTTTAATTTTTTTTTTTTAATTTTTACCATAATTTTGATATTTTATCCAAACACGTATACACTGTGTTTACAGTGTGTATGTATATTTCGAAAGTTGCAGCACCCCCACAATTTCAAGCCACGAGCCGCCGCTGATCACAACGTTAATAATAAAGTAGTACATATTACGTGACGTTGCAGCACCCCGACGATTTCAAGCCACGAGCCGCCACTGTGACTTTGAGACATTACAAGACATCCCAAGTTTGCAACTTATTCCCCCCCACGAAAAGAGCGAATTTCGAATACAATTCGCTTAGCGCAATCTTTTGCATTTTATCCTGTTGAGCCACGTAACCCCTTTACGAGCGATTCGAAAATTGAAGATGTACCCGCTTTCTACTCGAAATCATCAGTTATACAAATTGCCACAAGCTGATTGCTCCGAATTTGCAGTGTAGTCTTCAGAAATAGTGTTCATCCTTAAGTTTTACGAGTTACGAATTGCAGTATCGCCTTCCTTTTGGCACGCAGCAGGAATGCATTCAATGGCTGCTTACCACTTTACAAACTTTCATGATTGAAATGAAAAAGGATTAGAAGATAGAGCAAAAGATTACAGGATGATTATTACTAATTTTTCATTTTTAATACTTTAAAATATTTGACATAGGATTCATCTTTAATTAAGAAAAAAAGAGAAGCAAACATAGTTTGGTTATTTCATTTTATAAACAAATGAAATAAATTCTTTAATGTCCGTTTTTTTCCCTAAAGGGAGCGGACAGACCTTTTTCATCCCTAACTAACGTTTGGAAATCGATGGACAACAGTCTCCACTCGTGACCATCAACGATAGTTGTGCTCATGTCTACCAGTCATTCTTGAAAGCATCGGGGAGGCGAGAAAAATAGTAGATAATATACCTGTGTTCAATTCCTGAGTTTCTGGCAGGAAAATACCCATATCAGACGACTGTGCCAAAGATCAGTTAATTCAGAAATGTCTGAAAAATGTCTAGAAAAAAATTTCTTTACTCGGCAACTAGAATCGAACCTATAGCTATCTTTCTTCTGGCAGGCTAGCATTATGGAGGTAGAAACTTTGCCATAAGCAACGCAACACCTATATTTTACGATATTTATTTAGTTGCGTGGTTAAAAATTAAAGAAAAGTCTCCTCTGGTATTATCCAGGCCCTAAGAAGCTCTCGATGACACTGGAGGAATTTTTTTTTTTTTTTAAAGAAAAGGATCTCGAAAACCCTTTTCAAAATAAACGAATTTGGAAATCCTTTAAGAAAAGGACTTGCGTAGTGCAGTACATATTGACATGGCCATTTGCTTGGAAAGGCCTCACACAACTTTATAAGGGCTTTTCCACCGGTCTCACACGGTAGGGGAAGTATTTTCCTCCAGACAGACAGAGCATACGCAGTTTATAGACATTAATACATTGGATTCATAATCTTAGTTGTTTAGCCGTAAATCCAAACAACAACAATCTTAAAAAAAAAAAAAAAAGGGCATGAACCTCAGCATCATTCGCCACTTCGTCCAGTCTTCGTTAATGCAAGGACTTATTATTATTATTATTATTATTATAGATATCTCCATGGAGTGTCAAAAGACTCATTATTGGAGATCCACATTAACTGTTATTCACTGTTGAAACACATAACTACCCCTGGCAGTTCACTCCACTTATTCACCAGTTTCCAAGCAAGTGACCTAGTTTGCATACCTTTACTAACTACATTTACACAGCTTCCAGATGTGACCCCTTGCACTACTGTTACTCTTCATGTATTTAAAAATTTCTCTTATATCAATCTTATACAATCCCTCTAATAACTTTGTCATTCCCCCTCTTCTCCACCTATCAACTAAACTCTGCAACCCACAAACCTTTAATCTATCCTTGCAGAAGCATTCCACAGACCTATCACCAGCCTCATAACTTGTCTTTGAATCTTCCCCACAACACCCCGGTGTCCATAGAAATGCAAGCGACCAAATCTGTGCATAGTTCAACATGTGGCCATATCATAGCCTCAATATCTTTACTTGTCACTGTGCGTAACATCCAAGGAATCCTTTGATCTATTTTTCCAACTTTTGCAATATATTTTCTGAACTTGACATCTCTGTCCACCATTACCTCCAAATCCCTACAACTTGTCAATTTCTTTTAATCCAGTACCATTAGTATGATACAGTATAGTTTGGGAAGTTGAGGTGGACAATGGCTGTTGAGATTGCTAGTTGGGGTTTTGATAGGAATAACAGTTCTGGTTTAGATGACTATAGGTGGTGCACATTGCTTATATTGCTATTTAGGCCACGGATGTTGAAACTTGTTTTTTGGTAAGAATTAGTTCTTTTTATCATGGAACACTGATAATTGTTTAGTAGGCAGTGGAAGAGAAGTAGCTTGTAACATGTTAGGGGATCAAAATGGACCAGTGACAAAATTAAATAGATATGCCAGGTTTTGCATATTGTAGGTAATTTTAATTTGGCTGTTTAAAATTAAACATCTCTCTCCCTCCAATCATCCATACATCTTTTACAAAAAAAGTCATACTATGTGTGAGTGAAAGTTTTTTGTGACCAGTAGATTTCAGTGGCATTTCTGGAACCCTATACACGTACATACTTTTTTTTAACTGCCTTAACTTGTAAAAGCCAAGGCTTGAACAGCAAAATTAAAGTTGACAAGAAACGATTATTTCTGTTTAATCTTTTACCCAACTGTAAGCAAACATTTTGCAGATGAAATACTTCCATAACTAAGCTACTTGTGTGTACTGAAGCTACTGTTGAACCTTAATTGCTTTAGTATCCAATATTGCAAAGCATACCGCCTCTTGGACTTTACTTATGTGTTATGGGAAGGGTCACTATCTATTAGTGTAGACTAGTTCAATCATTTATTGAGATCTCATTAGTGGCAGCCAGACTCAAGAAGATACTAAGGATGCCAGACATTCAGAACAAAGAATACCAACTTGATCACTCGCCTCTAGATCATCTCCAACAAACCCAGGTAACTAAGTGATCTGAATGGAGTACTCAAGATAGGGTCTTACGAAGACTGTATAAAGAGGTATAATAACCTGCTTGTCTCTGCTCTTCAGATTATTATTCAGTAACCAAGTAATCCAATGAGCTGCTCTAGCCACTTTTGCGATATGCACTCTAAACGTTCACTCCCCATCCATTAACATCTCCAAATCCCTAGCATTATAAAATTCCTCTAGTACAGTTCCATCAATGTGGTATACAGCTGATAAGTTTTTAACCCCAAAATGCATGATCTTTCACATTACCACATTAATTATTCATTTACCCAATTTTACACATTATCTTTATTTTCTGATCCCTTCTTATATGAACAAATATAAATAATTAAATATTAGTGGCCCAAGAACAGAACACTCTGGAATGCCACTAGTCACAGGCATTCTCCTCCTGAATAAATTACTTTGATATCTCTCCATCAACCACCCTCTTCTCCACTTCAACTTTATAATCATTCCCACGTGCTGCAATTTACTGAATAGAATTCCGTGCAGTATTCTATCAAAAGCTTTTGCAAAATCCAGCAGTATTTACTAAAATAAAGAGCCAAAAGGCTCCATTTTAGTGACTCAAATTTATATAAGGTAAAGTGGATATTAAATTCAACATAATTTCAAAGCCGAATGTAGAAACTATGAAAGTTTCTATGAAAAAACTATGAAAAAAAAGTTCAGGAATACACAAGCCAGCATTCATGAGTTGCCATAGCACTGACCACTTAGAAGACATGGGCACTTGCCCAAGCATCCATATATTCACCTTCTATTGATCTATTTCGATAAGGTTTCATTGGCCTGATAGCCGTTTCGGATTGGTTGGTTCTCTTCTGAGACCAGGCAGAAACCTTAAGAGAGCAAAAATTCGTTTAATACTAAGGAACCTAATGTCGGAGAGGTGTATTTTTCATAAGCGAACTCTCAGTCGGTGCAAAAATTGAAATACTTATTGAAATAGAGCCAAAAGGATTTAGTTCAGCAATGCAAATTTATATAAGTGGAAATTCAATCCAACATTATTTCAAAGCTGAATGTAGAAACTGTAGAATGTAGAATCCAGCTTTACTATTATTATGGGCTACTCCACGAAGTCCGAAGAATTATCGAGGAAGGCTCTAAACATTGTGCAAAGCACAATCCAACATTTGAGCAGTATCTATCATACTTTGCTTTGAACTCATTCACAGTCATGGCACCCATTACTGATTGACACCCTATTCCACTTATTCAACACTCCAAGCAAAAAAAAAAAAAAAAAAAAAAAAAACAGTTCTCAGACTATTGCTATGCTCTTGCTCACTTTCCAAGGATGGCCCACAGTTCTCCCAACTGCAGACCTGTTCTGAAAAATTTCCTCTGCATTAATCTTGTAAAAACCCTTCAGTAATTTTTATGTCTCAATGATATAACTCCTTTTCTGCCTGTCAATCAATTTCTGTAACCCACAAATATTCAACCTGTTCTCATAAGGTTCATTCCATAGACCCACTACCATCTTGGTCACTCACCTGTGGATCCTCTCCACTGCTTTCTCATCACCAAGAAACCTTGGTAACCAGATCACACAGTAGTCTTATCAAGGCTTGATAAAGAGGAACAATAACCTACTTGTCAATGCATTCTTCAGTAACCAAGTACTCCGATGAGTTGCTTTGATCAGTAACCAAGTACTCCGATGTGCAGGACCGCATTTATGCTTTTGCAGGCCCGAGGTGCAACATTATTATGAGGCCTCAAAAATAAGCATTTTTTGTTTAGTTTATTGAAAATAAACTAAAAAACTAAAAAAAAAAGTCAACATTTACATAATAACTCATTTTAAAGCTCAGTGGATGTGGCGTTTGAACACCATGGCGCTTGGCCGCTCGAAGGAAGACTGTTTCGAATCTAGTCATCGACTAGAAGAAATATTTCTAAGCCTTTTTTCGACCGGTTCGCGAATTAGTCGATCTTTGGCACGGCAAACGGGTTTTTTCCTCCTGAAAACTCGGATTTTTCGTCCCATAAACTCACTATTCCGAAGGATGCGTTTCTTCAAGACCAATGGACTCTGAACTTGATATGCCCAAATACACAGATTCGGGAGGAATGTTATAAGAATGGTTATTGACCTCTCTTGGGAATTTCTTATGCTGTCCTAGTGATCAAGATACTTAACCTTAGTTTTAGTTTTGCATATAGTTCCGTTTATCGTATTATATGAAATTGTTTTTTCAGTCGTATCTTTGTGTACGCGTTTCACTATTTTGTGTTCACTCAACACGCTTTGGTCATGATCAAGAGGCTAGACACATCCAATGAAGTAAAATAGCTTGCTTTAAAACATTAAGAGACACAGTCTGTCAGCTATGTCCAATGAAAAGGTTTCTGTTTAATTTTATTTTAAAATATTCACAGGTATAATGGTGTGCATATTTTAATTTAGAGCAATATTTAACAAAAAATAATAAATAAGGAATAAATTAATAATAAATAATAACATAAACATCCTTTGTTGATATTACACTACATAAATTTTAATATAATACGAAAATATTAATTACAATATATCAAACAGGTTTGCAGCACACAAATAGCCCACAATTGCTGTAAAATATTCAAAAATTCATGCAAGATGAAAGTAAGAATATTACTTTGAAAAAATAAATTCACTGCCTCCTTATCTTATTGATATTTATTACGTTGTGTTGTTGTAATTAGAGAGACGCTACTATTCAAAATCGTCTGCTCTGCTGCTGCACACACAAGATTTCCGATTCAGTACAAGCAGGTAGATCTTATCGTTTGTTTTCCTCTCATCTAAAAACCGCTAGAGGGAGGCCAAGAGGTTATTCAAACAATATTTTAGCAATACATAATCGTTTGGTTTATCAGCATTTCGTGTTTGTTCTTCTTGACTACTTGGTGCAAAGGTTCTCAAATGTTAGCCAAAGTAAGGGAGGAAAAAGTGTATTAAAATATTCATTGCTTGAAATTTGGGAAAAACAGGGAGGTTAGATTTGTCAAAACAAAACAAAAACCGTTTCGTTTTGTTTTGTATGGCAAAGTGATGGTATTACATCGAGCATGTGACTTCGTTTTTGATATAATTTTTATTTTTTTGCTAACCTTTTCTGCCTTAGCTTTCCTTACGCTAATTATAAATATTCTAAATTAAAATTGCGGAAATAGAAGTTCCAAAAACGAATCAGCCCTATTTTTTCTGAATTGTATATAAATACATAATTTAGACGTACATTTCTTAGGTATTTCAGCACGCTATCCAGAACGATCGACCTGTTCTACCTGCAAATAAACTAAAATAATAATAATAATTTACATATTATAATTACATGTTAGTGACTTCTTTCAGCATGCCTAACTAAATTACTATAATTTTTCCTTTTTTCACATCTAATGGATCTAATAATTTTCTTTCCTTATTAATAAAATATACGTTCTTCTAACTTTATGTCAACCAAATCATAAAATTTGCTGCGAATGTTTTATCACTGGTAAAAATTAGATGGCATTAGCTATTTTCATAAAAAAAATAATAAAAAATAACTAATAATAATTAAAAAAATAGAGACGAACAGCAACAAAAAAAGAGAATTCTGAAAAACGTGTCCTACTGTTTCCTGATTATACGATGCGCTGTTTCATGGTCCACAAGGATCAGATTTTGTGACGATATGGAGGAGGAAGGGAAAATTGGATCTAAGAATATGTTACGTAAACATTTTTCGAGAAATCTCATCTTACTTGCTTGCAGGAGATAAGGCAGAACAGGGTTTTGCTAGCGTTAAATATGACGAAGTTATCTGAACCCAATTGGGGGATGCCTTGGAGATCAGAACTGAGGGTAGTGCAGTCTGATGTTTTCTAAGTTGAAGGGATTTGTATAGTGTAAGGTTTATTAAATGAAAGAGAGGAGTGCAATGTGATGTCATTCGTGAAACTGTGTATTGTGATAGTGGTCAACTGAAGCAGGTAGTTGATGCGCAGAAGTGGAATCTCACCGTTAGTTGAATAGTGAGAGGATAAGGAACCATTTACCATCACACATATGCGTGTCTCCATCAGAAAGCTGGTAATCACATTGTAGAAGTCGTGGGAGAGACCAAATGATTGGAGCTTACTTAATAGATCTTTGTGCCAGACCTGATCAAAAGCTTGAAGATATCAAGTGCAACTACTTGATGTTCACTAAACTTCTCCATGGTATTTGTCCAGAGAAAGATGACATATTTGAGTAGATCTCTTGTTGATCGGCAGCGGCAGAATCCATCCTGGCAGTCATTTATTAGCTGGGTGTCTTGAAGCTAATGCAGGAATTGGGAATTGATAGTTCTCTCCATTTCTTTAGAACGAACTGAGGTGATTGCCATGAATTCAAATATTCTTGCCTAAATGGCCTCTGCAGATCAGTAGAATGTTAAGCGTATTGTGGCCAAATGGATGAATGATAAAAGAATGAGTAGCAACTACTGAAACAGTACTGTGTGAGATAGAAAATTAAGAACGAAAAACATCCCTAAAGTGAGTGAAGTGCTCAAAAATATAAACTTCCACATTTGGTCATTATAAGTACCTTTTTATCAGGACTCACCACTGTCTGTGCTCTAGAATGTTAATAATACCTCGTTTAATAACCCACAGTCTGAGATGATGATATTGGCAGTGAAAATGATTCATTTTCACTGCTAGAATGATAATTAATAATGAGATTTGTTTACAAATATGTACGAATTACATAAGTTAGTTATTCATTGATTCGTACCATATTTTGTATGATAATTTCACATGCAAAAAAAAAAAACGAAACCCGCTTTTTCAAGCCACTTTGGGCCTGTAATAAGCACAGCAGTGGTTTCTCATCGTCTATGGTGAGATTACCTACCACCTAAAGGCATTCACCAACACACACACCACAACGAGATCTGAAACTGCCAGTTAAAGAACTGTTGTCCACTCGGTCAACTAGGTCAATAAATAAGATCATTGCCAGCATTTTCTTTCTATTCGTCTGCTACGTTTTTATGAGTTAAACAGCATGCGAAGATATGAATAAACCTGAGAAATTAAACATTAAAGGTTTTATAGCCATTTTTTGTTAAAAAATAAATAAAATATGTTCAGTACTTTCTGAGCAATGTTGAAGTGGTTTTGATTACTTATCGTATACTTGAAAAGCTCATTTTTAAGTTTCCTATTTACTTCAGAAAACTGCACGCGTACATATACAAGGTGACCCCTGCAATCGGAACGTTGGTTAATGTCAACACATCCTTATTGTTCGTGAATGACTAAGACTAAAGACGCCATCAAACTTATGACTTTTGACGTGAAACGAACGTCATTTAGTGTGTGCTTGGAGGAAATCCGTTGCTCTGATAATGAGATGTTCTGATGATTATTTGAATTTTTAGGGTGTCTGCCGATAAGATTATCGTTCATTTGACAGCATGAAGAAATTGGTGATATATTTAGATCTGGCCACGTGTACAATACCTGGTTGCAATCTGGTCAAATACTTCGAAGGTCTTTGACTTACTCATTTGTCTTTAAGTGAGTTTGTTTCAAACTAACAAGAGTTATTTGAATGAAACGTTAATTGCAGAAGATAAATAATGCTACGTATTCTTTTAATCACCTTGGCAAATAAGTTGCACATATGTGTTCTTAAAAAAAATACAAAATGTGTCATTGTAATCAATATGGGTGAAAATAAACAGTACCATAATCTCTGTAATATAATGTAGCTTTATATAGTGTTCTAGTGAACTGTGTAAGTATTTCAACAACTTATTTATCCATTCAGAAATTTCTAACATGAATATGGGTCCGAATTTCGAAAGTAGGGGACTATGTGTATTTTAACGTAACATGGGCGAACGGGTGCGAATATGCTAAGATATCTTAATAAGATTGTTATATCAATATTGAAACGAACATCATTTAGTGTGTGTTTACATTATTATAAGCACACACTAAATGATGTTCGTTTAAGGTTGAAATTCCGGTTCGACAGCATGCCGAAGAGAAGGTACACGTGACTCAAACTGTACAGCGTAGCTCACGTGTGACCTGTCTTAGAAACGTTACACAGCGAAGAATTGTATCCGCATCCTTCCCATTACTGTGAATCTGCGGGCATGGGTAGGTGACTGGAATTCTGTCGCTTGCTTAATGTAGATCAAGAATTCTAATCACCTACCCATGGTTAGAATTCTTTTGCTTGCAAAATCATTTTATTTTCCATAGCTCAGTCGGTTCCAGCGATATCCTTTGGTTGGAAAGACATGGGTTTGAATTCTCTAAGGACTTTTCAAGTGAAGGTGAGTTAGCAAATTTCATAATGAAATGGCAGTTTTTCATCCTGGAAAGCAGCCGCCACTAGAACATAACACACGCAATTAACGGATATAATGCACCGGCCTCATAGCCTGAGTTGCTTCGATCGTAAATCCAAATAAATCAAACTAAACCAATCGTTTAGTTTTTGGTTTATTTCGAACTAAGTGTTTACAACTAAGTGAAAACTAAGAGTTTACAACTAAGTGAAAACTAAGAGTTTACAACAAACTAAGTGTTTATTTCAAGTAACAAGGAAAGCAACTAGTTTGTTCGAGAAAATGTCTTATATGGTAGCAGGATAACCGGGAAGACATTAGGTTGGACAAAACATTTTAGTAGACAAGGACAAAGTTCAGCTCATAAACCGAGTGAAAAAACTCTTCTGTTTTTTCTTCCACCAATACTCAAGATTATAGTATTCAAATACTATGTTAAATGAATGCGGTTTTAAAAAACGAGCTATTAGATTAATGATGTTATGTATATATGTGGGAAATGTAATATTATAGAAAATATGAGAACATGAGAAGAAATTTCAGCGAAAAGGACAAAGAATGAATCAGGGTGAATGAAGAAAGAGGTGTGGAATCAGTGAACGATGTGAAGCGAATTGAAGAGATTGCCGTGTGAGGTTCAGTAATGAATAAAGGATTTGTGGGAATTGAAAGTAAAAATGCAATTAGAAAAGATGAATAGACAAGAGAGGAAGGAGATAGAATACGTGATTAAAGCGAGGACACTTAAGAAAATCATGTTTGGGGATTCGATTATTTTTAATGTACAAAACAAATGCATGTTAAAGATGACTGAGAGCAGCGTAAATCGTGTACTAAAAGTGTAGGAAGAGGAGGTTTGATTATGTGGATGCATTGAATGAGTTTGATGGGAGAAAATAGCTATTTGACTAAGATGGGGAGTTAGGATGGAAAAAACGGAGGAAGGCTGTTTAAAACAACGCTGGCAAGGATGAGAGAAAATTGTGAAACAGTGAATGATCCAGCATAAGTGTCTGAAAAGTATCCTTCTTTGATTATATCAGTGCATGAAGCATAAGGAATGAGAGAGAGAAGAATTTATGGTCTTGGTTCTTTCATTTCAATCTCAAATAATCGGGATAAATGAGACATGGTTGACTGATAATGATATATTGATTGGAATTGCAGCTGATGGGTAGAGTATTTTTAGAGAAGAAGAAGGAGATGATAAAAAAAATAAAATGTACTATGACGATGGCAAATGAGGTTGTGTCCATTTGAGCAATTAGGGGCTGTTAGCGAGAATGGTTGGGTTGTGAAAATGGATGTGAAATAAACGTTTCTAGATAGACAGAGGTTTAGGTGTGATTTGTTAAGAGCTCGAAATTATGAATGAGATGAGAAAAAAATGTTCGGACGAATTAGTTTAGCTAGTTCAGAAAGTTTTATCATAATGGATGATTTCAACTTTCGAAATATAAACCGAAAGAAAGGAAAAATAGCATATTTTTTGTTTTCATTTCAAGCAGAAACTATTTCAAAGATCATCACAGGGATTAAAAGTATTTTTTTATACACAGAAGTTCATTATGTAAATGATTAAACTTAGTTGTGTCTTTTCCACATCTGAAAAACCTTTACTCGCAAACTTTTAATCGCCGTGATGATCACACCTCATTTGCCATAGCAAGGTTTTTTCTTCCGGAAAAGTCGAATTTTTCATCACGATAAATCGCCCTTCAGAACACAAGCAATTCACAGAAAAACAAAAAAAAAACTTTTCTTGGTGATGATGGGCGGTAGATGGCGTTGGTGGCAGGAGAATTAAGTAGTGAAGAGGGTGAGATGTATTTAGCAAAGTAAGTGCCCTGCCGCGATCAGTCCTCAGATCAGACTCCTGGAGATATTTTAATAATAATAATAAAATAATAATTTATTATTTTAAATTTTAACGGCCCTGATAAAGAAAATTTTCACATTTCACGTCCATAGACGCCACAGGGTCACTCCCATACCTCATCGAATTTTGGGAGTGAAGTCTCATTTATGCCCATAACGAAATTTGAACCCGCAGCCTCTTGGCTAGAGAACCACTTGGCCAACTAGGCCAGCACTTTTTTCTCAATAAAGACAGTAAGCCAGTAGAGTCTATCATAGTACAGGGGGTGGTTAAGTTCCTCAGGCTCAAGAGTCACGTAGGTGGCCATACAGAAGTTCGCGAGCAGCAAAACATTTTAAACACACAAGTTTCTAAGTAAGTAATGATAAAGCCTTCCTCCCATTACCAGTTATGTGAGGATGATATGAAAGTTCTCGGCCTCGACCATAGATGGCAACACCATTGGCACGATTTTTTTTCCTTTGTTGTTACATCTGTCATAAGCATCCATGTGAAATTGCAAGTCATTCTATCAAGTAGTTTGTTTTATACCGCTGTCTGAAGCAAAAGTGTTGTCTGTATTTTATCCCTTGAAATGGATAAAATTGAGTATCGTGCGGGTATAAAATTCTTTGTAAAGAAGGTTTAACGCCAAAAGAAATTCATTCGAAGTGCATAAAAGTTTATGGGCACTCTTCTCTTTCGTTTTCGACAATTAAGAAATGGGCTGCCGAATTTAAACGTGGCCGTACCAGCTTTGAAGATGATCCACGTGAAGGACGTCCAAAAAGTGTAACAACACCAGAAATCGTTGATCAAGTGCACGATATGGTATTGGATGACCGGCAAGTCAAAGTGCATGAAACTGCTGAGACCATAGACATTTCAAAAGAACGTGTAGGATATATTTTGCACGGAGAATTGCAAATGAAAAAACTTTGCGCAAGATGGGTGCCGTGCTTGCTCACAGCAGATCAAAACTCACTCACATGAAAGTCTCTGAACAGTGCTTGGAGCATTTTAACAAGAATAAAACTGATTTTGTGCATCGATTTACTATTGTGGATAAGACTTGGATTCGCAGTTACACACCAGGATCCAAACAGCAGTCAAAAATCAGCTCCAAAGAAGACAAAGTCGGTTCCATCAGCAGTGTTTTGGGATGCTAAAGGCATTTTTATTATTAATTATCTTGAAAAGGGTGAAGCAATAACCAGAGAATATTATTCTGATCTTTTAACCAGACTAAATGAAAAAATTCGCCAGAAAAAACCCGGTTTACAGAAGAAAAAAAATCATCTTTCATCAGGACAATGCATCTGCCCACAAAGGTATTTTCGCAATGGAAAAATTAACGGATCTGCACTATGAATTGTTGGAACATCAACCCCATTCCCCAGATTTGGCTCCCCTCTGACTTCTATCTCTTCCCAAAACTAAAACTCTTCGTCGCTTTTCTTCTAATCAAGAGGTGATTACAGTTGTAGAGGAGGTATTTTGCAGATCTTACTGAGAACTACTACAGGGACGAAATAATGGCGTTGGAATAAATGAATTAGTCTTAAAGGAGATTATGTTGAAAAATAAAAATAATTTTGAAATTAGAAATTCGTTTTTCCATTGTTAGGCCAAGAACGTTTTAGACACCCTCGTAAACTCTATTTTCTTCTTCATATTTCTGTTTCTTACATCTTTGTTAGGTAATTTTAAACAACTAAAGGATTATGTAAATTTCACTTTTAGAGCTGAGAATAACCAATATTCTATGTTAGAAACCAACACAACACTCTACAAGGTAAGGTGCGGAATTCTATTGGATATTGTTATTAATGTTAATTATGTTATCCCATTGATGCATGTCATGCACCAATGTCGTACGAATGACGTATTATTTTACTGTCAAGTCAAATATTCTAGGTTTCTTATATTAGTTTATATTATGTGAAAAGAACTGTATGTATTTATACGTATTGTATTTTTGTATGTTATATTCGTGAAAACTATTATGTATGTATCTTGAATTTTTGTCTTTATGATAAACACAATAAAAACCAAAATTGCTTCGTGAGCTGCAGCGAACCTCGCGAGCCAAATTTGGCAACCTCTAGCATAGTATTAAATTTAGTTAATATATCAATTGGTTTTGGTGTACGAAAATTAAAGATCAAATCTTTTTTCTACGAAGGCTGTTCAATAAGTAATAAGACTAATTTTACTGTCGCGAAACCACTCATCACAATATTAATTTCTGTGGAATAAAGGAATGTTGCTGTCTGTATTAACAAAAGAGGTTGATAGAGGGCGTATACGGGCTGATGTGCCAGAGTGTCACGTGACTAAACGCAAGCTTGTTTCGGCGCGCCTACGACTCGCGACCAGTCCTCGAAATGGAAGCGTCCTTGGAATAGCGTTATGCGATTAAATTTTGTGTGCGTTTGCAAAAATCGGCATCGGACTCTTTTAACATGATACGCGAAGCTTTCCACGATGAAGCAATGTCGAGGGCAAGTGGCTTTCGCTGGCATAAAACTTTTAAGGAAGGAAGGCAATATGTGGAAGATCTTGAACGTGAGGGAAGACCTTCAGCGTCCATCACAGAGACAATGATCAACACAGCAGCGATTATCATCAAAGAGGATCGCAGAATTACAGTACGCCAGCTGCATGTTGTCCTGAAGTTTTCTGTGGGAGGTGTTCACTCAATCATGGCTGAACATTTGGGACTGAAACGTGTTTGCGCCCGATGGATTCCCAAACTCTTGACACCGGAGCAAATGCAGCATCGAGTGGATGTGTGCACAGAATGGAAAGAAAGATTGGAACAAGAAGGCGACAACTTCTTAAAACGCATCATTACAGCAGATGAAGCTTGGTTGTATCACTATTACCCTACAATGAAACAACAAAGCAGTGAATGGAAGCATCCCTCTTCGCCTACCCCCAAGAAAGCAAAAACTGTAAAATCGGCTGCTAAAGTTATGACCATAATGTTTTTTTGACTACGAAGGCATTGTTTACCAACACGCTGTAGAACCCGGGAATACTGTAAACGGCTCATACTATGCGGATGTTTTACGGACAATGGTACAGCACGTCAAAAGGAAGCGTCCAATGCTGAAGAATGGCTTCTTATTGCACCACGATAATGCAAGGCCACATATTGCACCACGATAATGCAAGGCCACATATTGCTGGTTGTGTAGTGGACGTTTTGCAGAAGAACAACATAGATATCCTACCACACCCTCCATACAGTCCTGATCTCGCACCGTGCGATTTCTGGCTGTTTCCTCAGCTCAAGAAACCACTAAGAGGCCGCCATTTCGAAAGCAACAAAGCATGTGTAAAAGCTGCAGAGTCGGTTTTGAAAGGACTCTCAAAAAACGGACTTTCACATGTGTTTAAGAAGTGGACGCAACGTTGGGACAAATGTATCGCGTCTCACGATAGTTACTTCGAAAAAGAACATGTAAGTGATGCGATTAAAGGTAATCTGTTTTCTGTATAAATATAGTCTTATAACTTATTGAACAGACTACGTATATAAAAACGATATGGTCCAATTATGCAGAAATTATCCGAGAACTTGAAATAATAAGAAACCTGCTGTGTTGTAAATACATAGATTCCCCTTAATTGAAAGCACATGGATTTTCGACAAAGTTCTCAATAGTATGCACGATTTCTTTCAAAGCATCTCCGTAGCGCAGTTGGAAGAACAACAGGCATAATGTGCCCTTCGATTGAAAAAGACCTAAGTTCGATTCTCGTAGTGACGAATTGTTATATGGGCTTTTCAATTGAAGATGAGTTAGTCGATCTCATAGGAAGGTAGCAGGATATTTCTTCCCTGAAACTCGGTTTTCCATCCCGCATACAGACAAATATATAAATGATAATGGCTGTCAATTCAATGTTAGTAAGTGTAAAATTATGCACTTTAGAGTGATGAAATTTCCAATGCCGTATTGTGATTAGGAATTCGAAGCTCAAAGATCACATTACAAAAATTGCTAATACAACTCAGAGGATAATTGCCATGTTGAAACGAAAAACGAAAACATTGATATATCAGGATAAGGAAGTGATTTTGCCTCTTTACAAGGCCTTTCTAAGGTCGTACTTGGATTATTGTTTGTAGATTTGGTCTCCTGGGTTCATAGGAGATAAAGTTGTGGAAAGGCTGCAAAGAAGAAGAGTAAAAAAAATGATATCGAGATTATGGAATGTAGATTATGGGAACAGATTGAGAGTACGTGAACTGCAGACACTCGTAAACAGGAGAGAGGGGGAGTATTGTGGTAGAAGTCTACAAACTTATGAAATAGTGCTGTTACGTTATCGACTGATGAAGTTTATTGTTATATGGAAGGTGGAGAGGAGAGAAAAAGATGGCATCTGTGGAAATTAACTTTGTGCGCGTTTAGGGTGAAAGCTAGATTATTCTCTCATAGAGCAGTGAGTGACTGGAAAACAGTTTGTCTGTTGAAGTAGCGAGTGCATCCAGTGTGAATGAGTTTAAGAGAAAATATGACAGCTGGTGTGGGTGATCTGTAGCCTCCATCGATGAGTACTTGACTGCCTAGAGATTTCAGAAGACAATAATAATGTTTACATTTAGAGAAAAACCCAAAGGCTATTTGTAGGGCTCCTCGATTTTTTTTTCTTTCTCTGTGAGTAAAAGTTTCCATTCATTTTTAGTATTGCTTTACTACTTCGTCGTAATCATGTTTTCTTGATTAACCCTTGTTCACTCACAGTGCAAAAAAACAACCACTTCTCCTAAACGAGTGATAAAAAGAGCGCTCCGCAAACACTACAAATTTGATAATTCGACGTTATCAAGTTTATAAGCAGTGGGTATTTTCCAAAAAAAGTTTTGAATTAAAATGGGATTTCTGTGAGCACACGTGTCACCTTCAAGGTTACCAATTAATAAATAATTGCTTAAATCTTGCATATTCTCGTCGGATATCAATCTTTAAGTAATATTTTTGCATAATTATCACAATTAGGCACAAGTGTTCTATACGACACGTTACAAATAGTTTAATGTACAGTATAATTGATTACGAGCAAGATCATACAAGAGTGACCTGAAAAGTTCTCGGCCTCGACCATAGATGTAAAACTATCGGCACGATTTTTTTTTCTAAGTTCTGTTATAAGCATCCATGTAAAATTGCAAGCAGTTTGTTATGTTGAATTTTTTCTTGACAATTATTCATAAGACTATTACACTTTTTTATAAAATCTTTATCAAGTAGCTTTATTTTTATCCTCCTACATGTTTCGCCAATCTGTTTCTATTGGCATCCTCAGGGAATACAAATCAATAAGCACAAAATGAAGGTTACAGACTAGGTTATAACCGATGGGTCTAAATCATACAAAAATTGGTATTGTGCGTGTCTCGTTAACGTGATTTATTCGTGATGACTCATGACGTAATTGTTATGAAAGTTCATTTCTTTGATATTTAATGATCTGATAAAAGTTTTCCAAATTTCTGGTAAAATTAGACCTTGATTCTTGTTTGTCTGTCAGTTTAATGTTAGTAAGTGTAAAGTTATGCACTTTGGCGTGATTAGAGATCCAGCGGCATATTATATTAGCGGGGTTATGCTACAAGAAACTGAAGAGGCAGGGGATCTTGGTGTATTAGTGGATAAGAATTTCAAAGGTCGCATAGTAAAAGTTGCAAATACAACTCAGAGGATAATTTCTATGCTGAAGCGAACCTTGACATGTTAGGATAAGGAAGTAATTTTACCTCTTTATAAAGCTTTGATAAGACCACCCTTGGATTACTGTGTGCAGATTTGGCCTCCCGAGTCCCAAGGGGGATAAAGAAGCTGTGGAAAGGGTGCAAAGAAGAGTTACAAAGATTATATCCGGATTATGGGATTTAGATTATTAGGACAGATTACAAGTATGTGGATTACACTCTGGTTAACAGGAGAAAGAGGGGTGATAAGATGGAGGTCTATAAACTTTTGAATGGGTGCTATAGCATTTCAAATGATGAAATTTTTCGTTATATGGAAGGCTGGGAGAGAACACGGGGACATCCATGGAAGTTAAGGTTGTTCTCAGTCAAGAAAGGGGCAAGAGCTAGGTTTTTCTCTCAGAGCAGTGGGTAAGTGGAATAATTTACCCTTAGGGGTAGTGAGTGCATCTAGTGTAAATGAATTTAAGGGAAGGTATGATAGCTGTGTTGGGTAATTTATAGCTACGTATTGAATTGCAACTGGAATGATCAAAGATTTTGTTGGGAGGGAAGAGGTAAAGTTATTTAAAACTGACACTGAATCAGTTAAGGCCGTGATGAGAATAATATATTACGTCTGTTTTCAACAGATTTTCGATTTCTTGAATTGACGGACTCTGACCTTCGAAAAACAAACTTTCCTCTCCTTTATCAACCCATTTCCACTCCACATCCCTAACACAAAACCGATGAGCCACGTTCAATTTTTTGTCATGCTTTTTTGAATAGATATATTTAGCGAAAGTTTAGCGGATTCTTTACAAAATTAGAATGAATGTTATTCTTCGTATAAAAAAATATCGAGCCTGTTTTTCTCCAATGAACGGCGAGAATCAGGAACAATATGCATGTATTCAGTTTCATGTAAAAAATAAGATGATAATCAACAAATATGAATGGCTACAAACTAGTGATAATGCACTTGAATATTCTAATAGTTGGACGATTATTATTACTATTCCATTCCACGCAACACAACCCATGTACACTACTCAATGCTCATTCGGCAATTTTTTACGTATGATTGTACAAGCCACGCAAACGGAATTATAAAATACAATTAAAACATTACCATATATTACCAAGTTCATTTAACCTTCGTCTGTTTTAATAAATCTCACTCAATGCATGTTTTTTTACTTTTGTAAATATTTACAACATGGGTATATATTATCTGTAACTACCCAAGAAAGCTGGAACCTAATACATTTAATACTGAAGATGAATTAAGAGTTTATGATTTTATTTAGTTTTCATGCCACTTCACATATTTAATAGGCAGAGGGAATGTTTCATACAGAGTGCTAGATTTTCATTGTTTTATGATGATGATGAGGGTGCCTGTTATAGCCTTTAAGACATTTCTGGTACCATAATGCTAGACAACCAGGACCATTATAGCGATTCAAATATGAAGATAACCAGAGATTTTTTTTTTTTTAAAGAAGTTCTGAAAGTTAACCGATCCCTGGCCCAAGCAAATAGGGTTTATCGTGGAAACCCAGGTTTTAACATGCATTTCAAATAGCCATGAGCTCAATTAATGGCAGAGACTGCCTGTCTGCAGAATTCAAAAAATTATGGATAAAAGAGCTTACTCCACCTATTTCCTTTGAGAGAATCAAAAGGCATTTTTTATGATGAAAACGGTTTATTATCATCTAAAAAATATTCCCTTGGCTCAGCAGGGAACTCAAATCCCACCCTTAAAGGCCTTATGCTCTTCAGGCTGCACAAAAAGATGACTATTTATGAATAAAACAAAACCCAAGATTGAGTTGGGTTGGTTGGAATTCTAACTGAATAAAAGTCTATGATGTCAGTATATAGTCATTTAACTGCATGTTATTTATAGCCCGTTTACTTTTTTTTTTTGCTGATTGAAAACCTATCTCAATTACATTCACAGCCGTTTCGACATTTTGCTGTGAAAAAGTCCTGAATGACATCAAATTGAATGGTATTTCTAAAATATATTAAAATACTAATTTATCTTAAATTATTTAAATATGATTTCATCAAATTCTCAACATTTCATTTTAAAGTCAAGTATGGAGAACAAGCATTCGCAGCTTAAAACTGCAACTATCATTTCACAAGTTGGAGTAAGATGAGTATATACTCCTCAAGATTGCTATCCTATCATGGCTGGATCAAGCTTGCATGTATGATATCATTAGATCATATACTGTAGTAGGGCCACCCTGGGTAGCAAAGCCAATAGAATGTTCCAGCTCAAGCAAAATCTAAGACCTTAATGGCTGACTGAACAGAAGAAAATATTCTGGATTTCAATGGCCAGAAGAAGAAAAAGGCTGCATAGTAGTCACTAATATACAGTTGTCTTCCAAATTGGACTACCATTATCCTCACACCATATCTGTATGTCCTCTGGCAATCAGTAAGTGGTGATGAGAATAGAACTGTGAATATGGAGATTTATAGTCATAAGGCACTACCAACTTGGTAAATGTAAAAACATGAGCAACTGCCAGTCAATATTCACACAAGTTTAAAACTTAATGACCCAACTTTTCATCCTGTTCTTTCTCATACTTTTTCATTCACTAAAGCATCCAAGTTTCAAGAAATACATGAAATACAAGTTTGATTTATCGAAGTGAAAAAAAAATTCCACTTTGATAAATCTAATCCAGATAGATAAAACTATTGATATTTTTTTATTTTCTTATTCACAGCTGGGTCTTGAAATCTTGCAATAAACTACCCTGGTGATGTCAGAGACAATTGTAAAGTGCAGCCAGGTAGTTCTTCCTCTGCAATTCTTAGATGCTACAGACCGAGCCTTCCACTATCGTAGACTCCTAAAAGATATTTTAAGAACCTAATGCTTCAAAAATGAGGCAGTCTGGGAAACCATCAGAGACACTGTGAAGTGATGAAATAGTCCTCTATTGCAGCAAGATTTTTCATGTGTGTATGCAGTTCTAGAAGAAATGTAACCATTAATGCTTTCAACTGCTTCATTACTCATATTACTTTCAATATGACCACATTTTCTCCAAACTTACACACGAGTAAATGTTTATAAATTATTTATTTCACTTTAAAGAAATATCAGTGAAACTTTTAAAATTATAACACATGGAAGGTAAAAAGAATAATAATAATAAAATGAAAATTGGCTTCAAAATAAAAAATTAATACACAAAAGCAAGAGAAAACTTAATGTTCTTATATTTGATAAGAAAATGGGTTTATTTTATGTTATTTATTTTCAAGGTATTGATGACAACACAAAATGATAAGAAAATAATATTTATCAACTTATTTGCTGGTATTATGTCCAGCATCTTCAGAGCTCAAAAACAGCTTGTCACAACAATTTGGTATATAGCAGTAGGACTAGTTGAAAAAAATTGTAACGGTAAAACACAAGAAACTAAAGACCTAATTAGCATCATCTATGTTGGAAAAAGAGAGAAAACAAATATTAATCAGATCTTAAAATTACTGTTTCTCAGATTTTTTGGAAAATTTATCAGCAAATAAGTTTTCTTATTATTATTATCATTATGTAACACCTCCGGGGAGTCCAAAGATTCATCGAGGGAAGGCACCTACTCTGCAACTCTCCATCTCCACCAACCACAACTACCTTCATCATCCACACCAATGCCATCTACCAGTGAGAACCACCACTAGTATTTCATAATCACAAACATCCATGCCCACAGTGGGAATCGAACCCACAGCCTTTTGGCTGGAGAGTGGATATGTTAACCATACCATGAAAATAACATGTACTGTGAACGCATAAGCCTTTCCACGTCTATGTATGTTGTTTCTTTCTCTTGCATAAAGTGTGTAATACAAAGAAAGAGACATAATATTTATTGTTTTTTTAGATGTCATGCATAATATAAATCAGTTCATATTTGTATGCTGGATGGCAAGAAAATAATGAGAATGAATTAACATAAAAGTATGCAATAAGCCACTCTACATAGATGTGCCCTGGCTGTCCACTAACCTCCATCAGTTGGGATTATACTGTTGTTTTAATATGAACATACTCTGCACATTATTAGACTATCAGAAACCCAACAATAGAACATAACATCAAGTTTTGAATAAATCTAGGATCCCACTGACAACACATAAGCTGTTCCACGGGCAGCTCGTGCATAGACCCTGCGGAACTGCAGCACCCCCAATTTTTCTCGATATATAAATATATTTATTAATTTATTTATATCTAATTTTATCATCAACAATCCTATAGAATTCTCTTATTTTGTATAAAAAATAATAAAAATCCATCTTGTAGCACTTAGGAGGACGAAGGATGTCAGCAGAACTGTGTTTACCACAGTGTCATATTGCTACGTGCATAAGCATATGCACTTCATAGTGAGATGCTAGCTATTAGCGTAATGCAGCACTGTCCGTCATGCAGTTCCACTGTTGTTTATGTGCAGTTTGCGCCAGTAGTAGAATGTTCGTAGTGCTTGTTGTGTTTACTCCATCTCTTTAAATATTTGTAAAAAATTGTAAATCCATTCCTTTAATTAAAATTAAAGAAATGGATTTTATTTTTAAGTAATTTTGAATTATATTAATTCTAAATTACTTAAAAAATTATACCAAACTGTATAATTTTATCGATAATAAACAATATTTTTTCATGTTTAATTTTTATAAAATTTTTACCATAATTTTGATATTTTATCCAAACACGTATACACTGTACTTACAGTGTGTATGTATACTGTAAGTTTTGAAAGTTGCAGCATCCCAATGATTTCAAACCATGAGCCACCACTGAGCTGTTTGTAATATGTTATGAGTTTGAGGCCAAAGAACCGCATAAATATCCAGAGTACAAACATATTAATTGTTTAACATGAAATGTTATGAACAGCTGATGGAATGAGAGCAAAACAATTTGATAAGTTAAGCATTTTCAAGAGGACAGAGGATATGGAACATGATTTGTTCACCTGAATAAAATTTATTCACAAGACCATGGGCTATCACTTAAAATGACTGCACATTAGTACCACATTCTTTGAGTGATGAGTAAAAACCATGATGAGTAGATACTAGCAAAGAGTGATGAGTAAAATACTCTGGGCCTTGATTACAAAGGGAAAATCCACAAGTATCCACATGCCAGCAGGATGGACCTACCAATAACAGTCTAGTTTAAAGATAGCAAAAAGTTTGATGGAAGAAACAGCATGGAACAATTTGTATGGCAGTTTTTGCCTGATAATGTAGTTCACACAGCAATCAACATAAAGACATTTCTGTTTGTTTTTTTAAAAAAAGGATGTAGTGCTCAAATTACTTCTCTTTTTTACTTGAGCTGACTGTAGACTTTTTTCACTTTATTAAAGTGAAACTGAAAGCAAAAGGTTATCAATTTGATACAATCAATGACATTCAGAAGAAACTGACAGAAGCACTGAATGCTATCACAACAAATGAGTTCCCCACTCAAGTACTGAAATAAATGTATTTGATTGAGAAAAATAGTTAATGTAATGGTTAAACAATGGTGTATGTTTCTCCAATGCACCCTTGTTTTTTTATTTTATTTCAGTCTTGTTACTTTGGTGACTGTGTGTATATGCTATTAGATATATGGTGTGTACCATGTATATATGCTGCAGATGGTGAAAGAATAATGACATTATATTACAAATGTTTATTTACAAAAATTTACATGTTTATAATTTGTAACTAACAAATGCGATTAAAATGCAAGAGCAGTTGTTGCATCCACTTGGCCTGATGCTTCTTCCGCTTGTGATAATATTTTCATCTAAATAAAAAGGTAGTTAAAAATAATTTTTTTTTTACAAGAATACTAATAAGCTGCACAGAAATAGAAATAGTGATGAACTGAATAAATACTAACAAATCTATAATAAGAATACATTTTGATTGTGTGTAACGTGATCAATGTTTAAAAATGTTGTATCTAACAATTATGAAGCAATTCTGTTCCTAAGACTAGATCATTATCTGAAATGGCAACTACTACGTGTGTGTGTTTTCCATCCAAGAAAGGATGTAAATCTACAGTACATTAGTACAATGGGCAGTCTAAGGATTTTTCAACTTTTGCATTTTTTTTTTGTATTGTTTATATTTTCAATAATCTGGAAACCTCTCTCTAGAGTCCAAACATGGAACCTATTTTCAAGGCACTTCAGTTACTACATGATAAAAGCCACACAAATTTTCAATGTTATTTATCTTTTTTCGGATATATTATTATTTTAAGTTTTGTGATTTATTTTGTTGCTTTTGTGTAATTTTTGGAGATCAATTTGTAATCAGCAATTCTGGGAAAGGAAGGGAGGTGTTGCTCAAAGTACTGCAGATGACTGTTAGAATTATATCTTTCTAGCACTGTCTTACAATACATTTTATGTTAAGTGTTTTTCTCCCCCATCACACACACACACACATACACAGAGAGAGAGAGAAAATTAGTTTATTATATAACTGTTCCAAGAAAGGCTATTTTGGTAAAGTTGTTTGAATGCAAAAGACATTCAGATAAGAGTAATTAAAAAAAATGAATGCATAAAAAACTGATTGACAATGAATATTTATATGCAGCAAATGATTATAACCACTTTTCTTAACCATTGGTCAGATAGTGCTCCCCCTCCACCTCCCATTAATAATTAATATATGATAAAAGAACTAGAAATATAAAACTATTGTACACATTAAATCTATGTCTAGATAAAATTACAGTCACTTTACCCCATATGCTGTAACGAACCATGTGTTTCTTGCTTTCAGTTATACTGGCTCTGAGATGCAAAACATGAGTTAATCTAGCTAATCAACCATTTCCCTGAGGGATTATCAGATCTCATAATGGAAATAATTGATGACTGGCATGTCTTACTCACATAATTTCAAATCTATGTACACTTCAAATCTCAAATTCAACCCTACATACACTTCAAATCCACATTATTTCAATTTTACGTATGCTTCAGATTCATATCATTTCAATTCTATTATACACTTCGCATCCATGTTTTGGTTGACATATATATCTGTCATGGCCAGTAATTAGTAAATGATAATACTTCAAGTTCCACCAATTAAGCTATACAAGCTAGAACATGCTACTGATCAGCAATATTTTCTTGCAAAAACTTCTGCATTATACAACAGGAAACATGCACCCAACTGATTAAAAAAAAAAAATAATAATAAATAAATAAATATATATATATATATATATATTCATTTTTAATATTAACTGACTTAAAACCCGAGAATTATAACAAAATGAGATTTATTTGAAAACGCAACATGTTTCGTTTTCTAAATATATATATATATTTAGCCTTCATTATTAATAGAAAAAATTTTTTCATGGCATCTAAAATTTTACTGTTAATTTGCATCTTAGTTCCATTTCTACAGATACTTTTTAAACAGCTTTTTTAAAATAATCTTGATGTCTAGTAATAAATTAATCATTTACTTAAATTATTTGTCCAGTCTTTAATTTTATTAGTTTTTAATTCTCATGTTTTGAAGCCCTTCTAAATAAAATATATGTTTTAATATGTTAAAATTGGTACTGTGTTTTGCTTAGTCTTTATACTGATTTTGCTTGTTTCATATAAATTTATAGTCAGCTAGCTTACAGGCTTCTAGGTGTGAAGATTAAGGACGTTAGAGGATATTAAAAACACAACACAAAAGGGTACGGTGAAAGAGATGATCATATTGTCTGGAAAGAATGATTTGAAAGTATGGCATGAGAGAGGACATGAAAAATTACTGGAAGTGGCCAAAGAAAAGAGAGTTAAGATAGTGAGCCTGCAGCAACAGGCTCACTACTTTATTATGGTCCTCCTGAGAAGGAGGACCATAATAACAAATTACTCGATGCATAGGTTACGCAGGAGGAGTGGAGTTTGTGGATGTGTGGAGTGAGAATGGGATAGTTAGTATAAAGCATCAGGAAAGCTGTGGACCGAGCATCTGAAACAAGCAGGACGAATTTGACATTGGTTAGTTCATCCTGGCCAAAAGTTACTAGCATTGAGACATTACTAACAGAAGATGATATAGTTAGTGGGATAGAATGTGAAGGGTATAGTGTGTTCAGAAAGGATAGAGAGAAAAGAATGATGAGAGAAATGTTGCTGATGATAGCCAATGAAATGCAACCAAAGAGAGTAGAAGTGCAACTGCAGGCTACTGAAAATAGCACATTTGAGGCTATCTGGTGTGAGATTGAAGCCAGTAGAACAAAATATGCAGTGGGATGCTGCTATAGACGAGGTTATAGAAAAGATGATAGAGATAGTATGCATTGGCATATAGACTCAATGATGAAAGGCATAAAAGATTTCCAATAGTTGAAATCCCCC
Organism: Typopeltis vanoorti; assembly: GCF_054136105.1. Classification (NCBI taxonomy): domain Eukaryota; kingdom Metazoa; phylum Arthropoda; class Arachnida; order Uropygi; family Thelyphonidae; genus Typopeltis; species Typopeltis vanoorti. Next base: position 76,236,840 of record NC_143571.1, read on the forward strand.
ATAATAATTACCTGTCTTCCACTCAATGAGTCTATATGCTGAGTCCATCACCTGGTCTATAGTGAAATCCAACTGCATATTTTGTTCTATTGGCTTCAATCTCATGCCAGATAGCCTCAAATGTCCTCTCCTCCTCCCATAGATTGGAAGGAGGAGAGGACAAACAGGAGGAAAGAAATGAATTTTATGCAGTTACTAAGGGACAATTACCCGAGACAACATGTGATGGAATATACTAGGGGTTTGAGAGTGCTTGATCTAGTAACTCCATCTGAGAATTTGCCTATAACGAATATGAACACATTGCCACCAATTGGTGAGGGTGATCATACAGTCTTGACCTGAGAGGTGGATAAATGTGTGGAATTTTTAGTTAAGAAGGGGGTATGTGTGGAATTACAGAGCACGTAAGTATGACAAGCTTAGGAGATTGCGTGGATCAAGGCCATGACGTGTAAAACGGCAAGGGCTGGATGTTGATAGAGCATGGAAAGTGGTAAAGGATGTTTGAAGGAGGTAATGGCAGACTGCGTACCAAGAGTCAGGAGAGTAAATCTAGTGGGAGTTAAACGGATGAATATCATCATCATTAAGCTGGAGCTGAAAAAAAAGTGGAGAAAACAATAAACATGATAGCCACAGTAATTAACTTTAATGAAATGAATGAAAATACAGATATCTCGGCCAGCCTGGTTGGCCGAGTAGTAAGCATATCTGCTCTCCAGCCAAAGGCTGTGGGTTCAAATCCTGCTGTGAGCATGGACTTTGGTGATTGTCTGTGAAAGTGGAGGTGGAGGGCAGTAGTTGCTGAATAGTTGTAGAGCAGATGTCCTCCCTTGAAGAGTCTTTGGACTCCCTGGAGGTGTCATGTAATAATAATAATATTTCGTACTGAAATAACAGTACATCATCAGTACATAGAAACACGCAAATCAAAGAAACGAGAATACAAGATACATACAGCAGTTGCTGGTTTACCAATTAAAAATTGTTGCCACATGCTAGAAATTAATATTAATAAATATTATTATTAAAAACTATTTTTGATGGTTACATAAAATAAGAATCTCCCAAAAGTTTGGGAGAGAGAGATGATCGTTCCAGTTCAGATTTAAACCTGCTTCTATGGAGAAGATGAGCTTCATCCCACTGGATACTGTGTTTAGTGTCAATACTATGTAGTTCTAGACCAGACTTTTGAGGTTTCATGTATTCGATATAATATTAATGTTCATTAATTCTTTTTTCCCACAGAATGGCTTGTCTGGCCAAAGTATGTTAGATTACATTCACAAGGGATCTCATAAATGCTAGCTAATGATAGAGGTAACAGTTTGTCTTTTGTAAATTGCAATAGATGAGAAATTTTGTTGATAGGGAAAATGTGGGAATTTTTATTTACCAGTCCCCTTTAGGACTGGTTGAGCCCTCCTAATGAGGGATTAAGTACTATATCCTGTGACTGTAGCCTATGTTCACAGGGCCGGTTTGCCTGCTTGCAGGATGAAAAACCCCAGATAAACTGGGGGAGGAAAACCCTGCTGTCCAAGGCTAAGACTGGCTAACTTGGCTATGGCTGAGAAAGATCCTTAAGCTTCTCACGTTGTCAACTGAAATCAAGCCTAGAACACTCCTTCACTAGGCATATGGTTGTGAAGTGCATAGCCACTAGGTTAACTCCGCAGACAATAATTTCTTCCACAATTTTATAAAACAAAGAATGACCTAACAGAAAGGTTAGAACTGAAAAATACAATAAAGAAGATGAAAAACAGGAAAACACCAGGAGAAGACAATATAAATATAGAACTATGCAAAAATGCAAGTGAAAAATTTAATGAAAGACTTCTGAAATTTTTTAATATGGTTTGGATGTCTGGAAAACCTCCTAACTCTTGAAAAAAAGCACTGGTTATAGGAGAATTAGTCTATTAAATACAGGATATAAAATATATGCAGTAATATTAAAAAAGAAGCTAAGTAGTATTGTAGAGGACAAACTACTAGAAGAACAAAATGGTTTCTGAAAAGGCTGATCCTGCATACATCCAATTTTTATTCTGAAATTAATAGAAAACGGAAGAGAATTTCAAAAAGAAACACACGTGGCCTTTATCAATTATGAAAAAGCCTTTGACAAAATTAGTAGACAAAAATTGTTTAAAATATTAACCGATTTAAATATACCCAACCAATTTTTACAATCCATTCAAGAAATATATACAGGAAACAAAATAGCAGTTAAATTAGAACACATCTCAGAATGGAAAGATATATCAAGAGGAGTATGACAAGGATGTACACTCTCACATCTGCTTTTCAATATATATATATATAGATATCTAAAGAAAAAACAAAAATTATTATTATTCTTTGACACCTCCAGGGAGTCAAAGGCCTCATTGAGGGAGGGCTCTACAACTCCATCTTTTTAAAGAAAGGCATTCAAAGGAGAAAACCCAATAAGAAGTAAAATAGTGATAGATAATAAAATATTAGAATAAGTGTCTAAATACTTTCAGACATTTGGATTTGTGAAGGGGTACTCTTGTTTTAGTAATATGCTAGCCTTTTATAAAAAAGTTACAAGAGCAGTAGATGAGGGAAAGGTATACTGCCATTTTCTTGGATTTAGCAAAGGCGTTTGACAGGGTGCCACATGATAGGCTGATATTTAAGTTGCAGCACATGGGTTTGGATGTCAGGTTGGTCAACTGGATTCAGGATTGCTGTCAGATAGGTATCAGAGAGTTGTGTATGGTGGGGCAGAGGGTTACAAGTGGGGCCCTACAGGGCTCAGTACTGGGACCTACATTATTTAACCTTTATATCAATGACATTGTCAGCGGATTGCAGGGGAATATTCAGTTGTTTGCGAATGATGTGAAGCTGGGAAGGGTTATTAGTAATAGTGCAGATGTGGTAGCCCTGCCAGAGGATTTGAATAAGCTAGACAGATGGGCAAAAATGAATAGGGGTGTTGGTTTAATGCAGCAAAATGTAAGGTCTTGAGGTTTCGGACACATCGATGAGATACTGCATACTCTATTGGAGGAGCTATACTGGAGGAAGTAGGGGAGACAAGAGATCTGGGGTTGATGATTGATAGAAATCTGAAATTTAGGGGACATATTGCAAAAGTGGTGAAGGTAACACAGAGGATTGCTGCAATAATGAGAAGGACGCTGACTTGCAGAGATAAAAGAGTTATCATTCCGTTGTATAAGACCCTCATCAGACCACACTTAGACTACTGTTCTCAGATTTGGTCCCCAGGATTTGAAGGGGATAAATTAACTGTGGAAAGGGTACAAAGGCAGATAACAAAGATGGTTTCAGGACTGTACAATGTTAGTTATGAGGATCAGCTGAGGGAATGTGGACTGCAGAGTTTGGTAGATGGAAGAAGCAGAGGTGATATGATTGAGACTTTTAAACTGTTGAGAAGTAGTTACAGGGTTGACACTGGGGAGTTCTTTCGCTTGGTTGAACAGTAGGAAGGAGTGATGACAAGGGGCCATCCCTAGAAGTTACGAAAGGAAACTGTGAGCAAGAGGGTGAGGAGTGGTTTCTTTACATGGAGGATGGTTGAACCATGGAATGCATTGCCTGATAGAGTAGTGAGAGCGAGAACTGTCAATGAGTTTAAGGAGTGGTATGATACTTTGTGTTTCCTTGGGGGGGGGGGGGGAATCTCCCACAATGAATCTTGATAGACTGTGTTTCCCCGGAAGGACCTCCCGCAATGAGTCTTTTGACTCCATGGAGGCCTGAATAATAATAATGAAATTTCTCAGAAAAACAGCTGGATATACCAAGTAGAACCATAAACAAATGAAGAAATTTTATAATCCCTGAATATAAAACCAACTAATTACTACATAAGACAGTATAAACAAAACCGAATAGAACATTTAAATCGAATGGATAACAGCAGACTAGCAAAAATATTATACAGATACAAAATAAAAAACCTACATTTACTGGCAGATACATTTATCAAAAGTCTGCTCATCACACAATTCAAAAAGTTGGCATTATCAAATCCTACATTAATAGAGCACATAAAGTGTGCTCCTCTCCAGTAATCTTACAACATGAACTTTCTACTATAAAAAAGTTAAAAGAATCAAATGGTTACTACCCAATCAAATCCAACAGATAATTGAGTCCAATGTTCCAATACCTCAGGTTTCTTCAACAGACTGCAGAGTTCCAATCCCTTACATTCCAGGCATCTCAGAACCGATAGGCAGAATTTTGAAGAAGTATCATCTGATTCTCACGTATATTCCTATCAACAAAAATCTTCTTTATTGCCATCTACAAAAGATAAACTGTCACCTCTATCTTTGGCTGGCGTTTACCAAATACCTTGTGAATGCAATGTATCTTATTTTGGACAAACAGGCCGTTCTGTGGAAGAAAGAATTAAGGAACATCAATATTATATTGAATACATGAAACTTCATAAGTCTGGTCTAGCACAACACAGCACTGATACTACTCAAAATATCCAGTGGGATAAAGCTCTTCTCCTCCATAGATGCAGATTCAAATATGAAGCTTTTTTAAAGAAAGTTGTGAAGCTATTTTACATCGGCCGAATTTAAATTGAAATGACTGTCTCTCTCTCAAAAATCTGGGAGACTTTTATTTTATGAAACCAACAATAAAAATTAATTATCTTTAAAGGATTATTTATTAATATTTAGTAATTATTCTCCTAGCACATGACAATTATATGTGGTGATCCACCGACTGTTCTGTACTTTGTATTCCATTCTTTTAACTGTTTGTATGACACTGAAGATGTACTGTAAATTTCAGTACAAAATATTTGTCATCATCATCATCAAATTCCTGCCATGTACCCTCAAGGGGTGTACAGGATATGACAGTACTACATGAAAAAATTACATCATTACTAACTTCCTATCTACAATTTTCCTCCAAATCAGTCTGTTACTTGTCAAGACTCCAACATTATCAGATCTTATGTTTCTATCGTCTAAGGCACTTTGTACCGTATCAATCCACCTATATCTTGGTCTTCCTCTGGGTCGTTTTCCTGCCAACCTGGCAGAGAACACTTGTTTTGCTAATCTTTCCTCTCCCATTCTACTTAAGTGACCATACCATCTGAAATTAGCTCTGCTAACGCATTCCTGGATGCTGACAATGTCAAGTTCTTTCCTAATATCCTCATTTTTAATATGATATTGCCATTGATGCCATCTGTTCACGCCTCTAATCTTTCTCAGGACTCTCATATCTGCGGTCTCTAGTCTTTGGTCAAGTGTTTTACTTCTGACCCAGCTCTCAGATCCATAAGTTAAAATTGGTTTGAACACAGTCTTGTATACAGCTAATTTAGTGTTCCGACTAATTTCTTTCTTATTCCATATGAATTTATTCAATTGACTTCCCACGATACCAGCTTTGCTGATTCTGTTGTCTATTTCTATATTTAGTTTACCATCTTCAGTAAAAATTGTGCCTAAGTAGCTGAAATGTTTTACTTGTTCCACAGGTTCTCCATTCACAACACAGTTGACATTTTCAATGATTCTGCCTATTTTCATTGTCTTTGTCTTTTTATTGCTGACCTTCATACCATATCTATTACAACAGCTATTCAATTTAGTCAGAGAATCTTGCAGACTTGTAGCGGATTTATTTAGAAGTATAACATCATCCGCATAAAGCAAAGAGCTGACATTAACATCTCCAATTTTGATATCAGGTTTAATACCACATTCCTTCATAATGTGATCCATATAGATAATGAATAACAGAGGGGATAATGTACATCCTTGTCTCACACCAGATTTAATATTAAACCATCTTCCTGTACTTCCTTCAATTCTAACTGCTGACTCACAACTCAAATAAAGACTAAGTATTGCTTGATATAATGCCCCATTGACACCATATAACTGCAGCGTATTGAATAGCTTCTCTCTTGGCACCTTGTCATATGCCTTTTCCAAATCGACAAAACTTAAATACAGATCTTTGTTATATTCCCATGCTTTCTCGACTATTTGTCGTAAAGTGAAGATCTGATCCTGACAGCCTCTATTTGGCCTGAATCCAGCTTGTTCTTCACCAAGCTTTTCTTCCACAATTCTTCTCAACCGTTTCTCAAGTATACTTGCATAGATCTTGCCAGGAACACTCAGTAGGGAAATACCTCTGTAATTCTCACATTCAGTTTTATTTCCCTTTTTATATATGGGTACTATGAGAGCTCTACTCCAATCATCGGGAATTCGTCCCTCTGTCCAGGCTTTCTGAACTATGCAGTGCAGCCACTGTAAGACTCTTATACCACCATACTTCAGCATTTCTGGTCGAATATCATCTACTCCTGCTGCCTTTCCACATTTCAAGCCTTTGATGGCTTTTTCTACTTCAAGTATGGATATGTATTCCTGACTGCATGCCTGGTCAGTGTTTTTTATCACTGTGCTGTCATCACTGCTTGTTTCATTTAGCAGTTTTTCAAAGTAATTACTCCATACTTCAAGGATATCTTTTTCTCCTGTTTTCATTTCACCTTTATCATCTCTAATTCCTTTTACAGCACTCTTTCCTCCATTCCTAAGCTTCTTCAACAACCTCCAGAATATTTTGCCACCTTCTTGATATTTATTTTCTATATTCTTGCCAAAGTCCTCCCATGACTTTTGTTTAGCTAGTTTTACACACTGTTTAGCTTTCTTACATTTGTCTCTGTATTCTGTAAGAGTAAAAGCTGATTTATTTGCCAGGAACTTTTGATATGCTTTCTTCTTTTCCTTCACTGCCTCTTTAACTTCCTGTGTCCACCAGGGAGTTCTGATTTTTTTTATCTTCGCACACAACCTCACCACATGCCTCTCTGGCAGAATCAATCAATGTTTCCTTCAGAGTTTGCCACTGAATCTCCAAGGTTTGATTCCTGTTCTCAAACTCTTTCATTTTCTTTTCAATAATATTTCTGTATTTTAGTCTACAGTTTACATCTGAGAGCTGCTCAACTTTTATTTGCTTTAAAACTTTCTTACATGTTATTCTTTTCAATATGAAATTCAATTTTATCCTGCTCAAGACTAAATAGTGATCACTTCCAATTTCAAATCCTCTGTACACTCTGGTGTCCTGCACCAGGGAGAAAACATCACTATCAACAATAACATAGTCAATGAGACTTTTTTTATTCCTAGCCTCTTCTCTCCATGTGAATTTGTGCACATTTTTATGTTGGAACATGGTGTTAGTAATAACCAGTCCATGTCCTGAGCAGAAATCCAACAGATATTTGCCATTATTATTAGCTTTGCTCTTTTCTCCAAATTTTCCCAAAATATTTTTGTATGTCTCACAATCATTTCCTACTCTACTATTTAGATCCCCAACAAGGACCAACTTTTCATTTTTCATTGTGTCAGTTGCTTTTTCTAAAGCCTCAAAAAATTCCTCCACTTCTACCTTAGTAGAACCTTCTGTGGGACCATAGGCACAAATAAGTCTCATTGTCCAGTTCCCCATTCTCATATTTGCCCACATTACTCTACTTGAGACTGACTGCCATTCAAGAAGATTAGCCTCGTATTTTGTGTTGAATACTATGGCTACTCCTTCTTTTCCTTGATTGTTATTGCCTGAATATAACATTTTGTATTTATTGCTCAGAAAGATCTCATCAGTTTTGGTCTTTTTTGTTTCAGTCACCCCTATTATGTCGATCTGGTACTTATCTAATTCCTCAGCTAGCTCCATTTCTTTGCCATTCAGGCTTCTTATGTTGATAGTACCGATCTTTAACTCTGGTGATGTTGAGTTGGGGTTTGTTTTCAGATTTGTTCCAGTAGCTGACTTTTCGCTGTTCGCCCTGGTTCCCTGGCGAAAACAATGGGGGCCTTGTTTAACCGGGCGACGCCCCAGCCGGCATGAAATTTTGTCATGTTGTACCATCATTTTTTATTTTGGTTTAACCAATAAGAATACAATTTGGTCGGCTAAATCCCAAATTGCCAGCCCATCCTCGTTCGTTCAGTATCAAAGTAGATACCCAACAGGGTGCACCACGAGAAGGTGAGGATTGGACATTAGGTCAGAAGCCCTGGTCGGTTCTCTGCATTCCTTTAAAGGCTATGTGGAGGTCTCCTCTCAGTTATACAGCTTTGACCCTTAAGCACCCCCAAAATATTTGTACCTTTATTAATTAAAAGTTATTACTGTGGTCTTTATGTGTTTTATTAATAAATATACTATGTCACAGGTACCTCTAAAGATTACATACAAAATAAGTGGTAAAAGAAGAATCCGAAGACCAAAAAAGAGATGGCATTGAGACTGGAACAGGCCGCCTGGCCTAAAATCCATGTTTGGAAGAAGACCCTGGGTATACAATTTAATACTGCTTCCTCTTAACTATATCCCATACTGACTCCTTAGCCTGCAGTGTTTTATGCCATGGTACAAATTTAAGCATCTTCCTAAGCATGTCACAATCACCTTGTAGTTCTACAAATACCCCTTCTTGATAGAATATTCCTCATGTTTTACAATCTCCCAAGTCTCCCAAGATCGCATGGTCACTTTCACCAATGGGAGGCAATGCTGTCACCTTGGTTATGCACAGCTCATCTGATCCTATGACCAGGTCCAGTAATCTCTCACCCCTAGTCCCCTCCATCACATGCTGCTTTAAGTAATTATCTCTCAGTATGTGTATAAATTCTATTTATACACATACGTGATTTGATCTTTCTTCCTTCCAGTCTATATCTCCATAGTTGAAGTCCCCCATAATATTCATTTGACCTGTACTCATTGTACTAATTTTGTGATGCATGTCTTTCAGATCATCTGTGGAATTCCCTGGCCTATAGCAACAACCAACTGTATATTGTCTTATTGGTCTTAATCTTAACACCAGATTGCTTCAAATGAACAGCCACCCTCCTGGTTGCAATTCATCTGCTATCATCAATAGTACTTCTCCCCCCCCATCCTATCCTCTCTATCTTCCCTGAAAATACTAAACCCTTCAGCTTTAATCCCTGTAACTACACCATCTGCTGTTAGCCGAGTCTCACTAATGTCTATACCTTTTGGAGAGGTTGCACTAATCAATGAAAAAAAAACTTGTTCCTGATACTTCTGGAATTAGTATAAAAAAATAGCAACATCCCTTTATTCCCCCATCCACCTTTACTTTCTGAAGTGACTAACCTATTCAATATTTTTGTTTGAGAGACTAGATTCATTACTTGATCATTCTCACACTCACTCACTTCATGCTTACCTTCACACAAACTCACTTGCTTCCACCCTAATTGCTTAAGCTTTCCTGAATTTGCATCAGCATGCTTGGTGAACAAAGCTCTCTCTCTCTCTCCAGACATCTAACACCAAAACCATTCAGATGTAGTTCATCTGCAAATCCTTCTTTCCATCAAACAGCGACCACAGATCCACAAATTCTATATAATTTCTTTTGCACAATCTATGTATAGATTCATTGGCTATCAATGCCCTCCTCCTCAGTTTGCCTCTATCATAGCATGGTAGGAGACTTACAATCTTGACCTTCTTGCTCTTCAGTTTTGCCTCTTCTAACAACTCCTTTACATCCTTCCTCATAGAATACTTCTTGCATCTCAAATCATTGGTACCAACCAAGACAATCATTTCTTTTTGCATCTGGATGGTGTGGCTAATATCATGAATTTTTGTGCCCGAGAAACATGATTTTGTCATACTTTTGTTAAGTACTCGCTAGATTATTGAGACTCCATACATAATTTTCTCCTTTGCTTGTTTTTCTTGTTTAATCCGAAAGAATAATAAAGGCCTGTTGGTCTTTATTATTCTTTCGGATTACCTGCTTCTTTTTTCAGCCCTGCTTAACTCTTGCTGCTTCTGCAGTTTTTTAATTTCACGCTTTTTCCTATGAAGGACAAAGCGTGAAATTAAAAAACTGCAGAAGCAGCAAGAGTTAAGCAGGGCTTAAAAAAGAAAGTAGCAGGTGATTTTAATGCACTATTTCTTTATTGATATCCATTTCATTCTCGTCTTATTTCCACAGCTGCACATTTGATATTATTAACATCATTTTCCATCTTATCATCGGTATTTGTTGTGTTCTCATCACCTAACAGACACTCACTTTTAAAAAGTTAATACACATTCTCTTTCCAGTTTCAAATTCCTTCCACATATTCTTTAATTTTCTTCATACATACATTTCACATACACTGCACTGAATAATATCTTGCAAATTCAAATTGCCAGACAACTTGATCTTTGCAGCCATTGTTCATTACGTTGGTGCCATGCCGAAAATATTACAATAAAATGTTATAAATATACTAATACTTGAAAAGCAGGAAAATCTACACTAATACACTACAATATTCTAATTCTGTGATGAAAAAAACAGAACAAAACAGATAAAAATCGCTAATTTCACACAAGCACTAAATTAACTAAATGACCACTCGCAATATAACCTCAAACCCGATGATGTATATAATGTTTAGTGAGGTTGCACTAATCAATGCCAAAAACTCGTCCCTCTCATTCCTGATAATTCTGGCATTTGTATATAGAAACTGCAACCACTCTTTACTTGAATTGACTATCCTATTCAATATTTTTGCTTGAGAGTCTAGATCCTGCACTTGTTGGTCATTCTCATACTCATTTGCTTCACAGATACCTTTGCGCGCGCGCGCGCACACGCACGCACGCACACACGCACACACACACACACACACACACACACACTCATTCACTCATCTGTATCACCAAACATTATAGGCATCAGTGAGACTTGGTTAAAAGAAGATCATGTAGTTACAGGAATAGAATGTGATGGATTTAGTATTATCAGGGAGGATAAAGTAAACAGGACGGGTGGATTACTGTTGATGATAGTAGATGAATTGCGGCCATGTTACTGTTACTAACATGTCACTCTTGAGCTAGACAAGGCGAGTGGATATATACCATGATATGTTTGGATTTTGCTAAGGCTTTTGACAGAATTGGAGAATGTGGGATTGGATTATAAATTACTGGCATAGATAAGAGGATGGCTAACTGACAGACATCAAAAAGTGACACAGGGAATGTGAATCTGCAAGAATTAAAATGAGTCCTTGGTCCATTGTTATTAAATCTGTATATTAAAGACATTGGGTTATTAAAACACTTAAGGAAATGAACAATGTAGTTAAAGATATAAATTAAATTATACTTTAATAAATATTTTCCAATATTTCGGCAACGTCATGTTGCCATCTTCTAAAGGAACTGCAAGAATTAAAATGAGTCCTTGGTCCATTGTTATTAAATCTGCATATTAAAGACATTGGGTTATTAAAACACTTAAGGAAATGAACAATGTAGTTAAAGATATAAATTAAATTATACTTTAATAAATATTTTCCGATATTTCGGCAACGTCATGTTGCCATCTTCTAAAGGAACTTACAAAAAAAAAAAAAAAGCCACGTGCACGTAGGCACTACAAACTGGGAATGAAGAGATGAAGCTATTGTTCTCCTAAAAGTCCTGATGGTGCCCTCTAGCGGGCTAACTAGGTGTTCTTGGCCGTTGGGCTGAAGGTCTGCTGATGTAAGCCTCCCAAATTTGGGGCAGTCTCATACAACCAAATTTGTTGAGGTTTGGAGAATTTTTTAGGGCTGAGGCTGATTCCATAAATAGTCTTTCGAATTTGTATTTGCTACGGTGTATTACTGTAGCTTTCTTCCACCGTATTCTGTGGCGTGTATCCAGAGCATGGTCTGCAAGACCAGAATGGCTGTACTTGTGAAACCGGATGTAGTCCTTGTGTTCAGAAATTCTGATATTCGCTGTCCTGCCTGTTTGGCCAAATTAAGACAGTTTACAACTGCAAGGGACCTGGTATACACCAGGTAGGTCTAGGGGAATGGCTGTACTTTCACAAGTACAGCCATTCTGGTCTTGCAGACCATGCTCTGGATACACGCCATAGAATACGGTGGAAGAAAGCTACAGTAATACACCGTAGCAAATACAAATTCGAAAGACTATTTATGGAATCAGCCTCAGCCCTAAGAAATTCTCCAAACCTCAACAAATTTGGTTGTATGCGACTGCCCCAAATTTGGGAGGCTTACACCAGCAGACCTTCAGCCCAATGGCCAAGAACACCTACTTAGCCCACTAGAGGGCACCATCAGGACTTTTAGGAGAACAATAGCTTCATCTCTTCATTCCCAGTTACTGTGTTTGTAGTGCCTTTTTTTTTTTTTTTTTTGTAAGTTCCTTTAGAAGATGGCAACGTGACGTTGCCGAAATATTGGAAAATATTTATTAAAGTATACGTTGTTCATTTCCTTAAGTGTTTTAATAATGCATAACCAATGTATAAGCCTGTCTACGAGAATAAAGACATTGGGAAGGACATACAGTTATTTGCTGATGATGGTGCAAAGAGAGGTTGAATGATGTGGGAAAATATCAGAATGGGAAACTGGACAATTACATTTATTTGTGCTTATGGTGCCACAGAAGGTTCTACTAAACAGAATGGAGAAATTTTTTGAGGCTTTAGAGAAATCAAATGACACAATGAAAAAGGAAGAGATGATCCTTGTTGGGGGATCTAAATAGCAGAGTAGGAAATGCTGTGTATGCCTCTAAGGCAGATGATGCAGAAGCAATATGATTCACAAATTCTAATTCATGCTAATTAAAAATCATAGGAAGGTACCTAAACCATATACAGTATATAACAGAAACCCCAAAGATAGCTTAAATTTGAAAATTATTTGATCTTTTTTTTTTCTATTTTAAGACAATTACAGCTAATTCTCTTTCTACATGGTTTTTTTTATACACGATTTCGAAATAACACTTTTAGAAAACAAAACAAATTTTATTTTTACACTGTATATTTTAATTTAACATGGTTCGAATGGCACTTATTTTTAAAATTTCTGTTTGAATTCAGTTCTGTTAAAAAGGGTATTTCCATTAGAATTATCATTTCCTAGTATGGTACATATATGCTTAAACTTGAATTTTGGGAACCCCCCCCCCCCACTTGACGTTTTAAATATCAGGGATTACTCTATGCTATAGAATGTAGACAAATGTCAAGTAGAACTTATATAGCGAAATCACAAAAAAAGTGATGGGTGGCTTTAAAGCAGCTAAGGATCGTCTGACTATTATTTTGCAGCAATGCTTCAGGAAATTGTATATTAAAACCATTGCTAATTAATCGATCCCTAAGACAACAGGCAATGAAAGGTGTGGATTTTAAAACATTACCAGTACATTGGAAGGCAAATAAAAAGGGTTGGGTTACAAAAGAAATTTTTAATGAATGGTTCCATCAATGTTTTGTTCAAGAACTTAAATGCTACTTAATGGAAAAAAATCTGGATTTTAAAGTTTTATTGATTATAGACAATATGCCTGTTCATCCTGTTTTAGAACACCCGAATGTGGAAAATTTTATTTTCTGTCACCTAATACAACATCCTTAATACAAACACTAGACCAGGGTGTGATCGATACCTTCAAAACTTACTACATAAGAAGAACATTCCAACACATTTTGGATGAACTAAATAAGGATAATTTACTGACAGTTATTCATGTGAGGAAGAAATTTTCTATTTTGGTATAATAAATTTAGTTTATTTAGTTTAATCCTTTACCCAAGTGTAGGCAAACAAAGTTTGCACCTGAAGTAGTTCAGGACTGAGGCAACTCTTAGCAAAGGTGGACCAAGCTCTCATCACTCCTTGTCTCAGTATCTCCAATAATGTAAAGCACATCTCCTTGCGGACATGTATAAAGCATTAAGGGAAGGGCCACTACCCAGACCGGTTTCGACCTTTATTGAGGTCTCATCAGTGGGAGGCAGACCCAGAAGTGGTGATACTAAGGCAGAAGCAATGGAGAAGTCTTATTTACTTATACGATTTGCCAAAAGGTGTACGACCTTATTAATTTACTCTGGATTTAGAGAAAGATGTTGGAAGTTTATTTTCCACTTGGTTAGACTATAATACATTTAGTTTAATCCTTTACCCAAGTGTAAGCAAGGCAACTGTAGCAAAGGTGGACCAAGCTCTCCAATTTTCGATTGCATCAAACTTGCTAAGTTGGCATTATCAGAATCGAAACCAACTTTAAATGCATGCTGGAAAACTACTTGGCCAGAATGTGTGAAAAAGAAAAACCCCGTACCTTTGCATACAACTGAATATCCCAATATCATCAGATTAGCACATGCAGTTGGCGGAAGGATTTGATGATTTTTCGCCTGCAGATATTGAAGATTGATGGTTGATGTTGACAAGGCTATTAGTGATGATGAAATAATAGAAGCTGTCCTTGAGAATCTCAATGAAACAGAAAAAAGCGATGATGATGGGATTCTACTCACTGCAGGATTAATTAAAGAACGACTTCAGATAGCTAGTAAAATTGCAAAGTCATTTTCTTACACATGACCCAAATACTGAACAAGCTTCTTCTTCTTCTTCCTTTTTACGTATTGGGCCTAGTGACCTGTTATGAAGCCGTCCTTAGGCCTTCCAAACCATATTCACTCCGAGGATAAGGTGGTTACCCCCACGCTTCCAGGTATGTCCCATGTCTGTAGATGCATTGGAGGTTTTTTCACTTGGTATAATAAATTTAGTTTAATCTTTTATCCAAGTGTAAGCAAACAAAGTTTGCGCCTGAAGTATCTTCAGTACTGAGGCAATCTGTCCTTGTGGACATGTATAATGCTATGCATTAAGGGAAGGGCCACAACCCAGACCTGTTTCGATCTTTATTGAGGTCTCGTCAGTGGGAGCCAGACTCAGAAGTAGTGATACTAAGGTGGAAGCAATGGAGAGGTCATATTTACCTATACCAGTTGCCAAAAGGTGTACCACCTTATTATTAAATTACTCTGGATTTAGAGAAAGATGTTGGAAGTTTTTTCACTTGGTTAGTAGACTATAATAAATTTAGTTTAATCCTTTTTCCAAGTGTAACCAAACTCTTTCTCTAAATCCAGAGTAATTCCCTTCCCTTAATGCATAGCTTATGCATCTCTGCAAGGAGATATACTTTGCATTATGGGAGATACGAAGACAAGTAGTGGTGAGAGATTGATCCACGATGAGATGAGACCTTTACCACGAGTTGTCTCAGTACTGAAGATACTTCAGGTGCAAACTTTTGTTTGCTTACACTTGGATAAAGGATTAAACTAAATTTATTTTAGTCTAACCAAGTGAAAAAAACTTCCTACATCTTTCTCTAACTCCAGAATAATTTAATAATAAGGTGAGACAGCTTTTGGCAACTCGTATAGGTAAACATGACCTCTCCATTGCTTCCACCTTAGTATCACCACCTCTGGGTCTGGCTCCCACTGACGAAAATTCAATAAAGGCTGAAACTGGTCTAGGTAGTGGCCCTTCTCTTAATGCACATCTCCTTGCATTAAGGGAATTATACTTGCATCCTAACCAAGATGCAAAGACAAGTAGTGATGAGAGCTTGGTCCACCTTTACCACTAGTTGCCTCGGTACTGAAGATGCTTCAGGTGCAAACTTCGTTTGCTTACACTTGGATAAAGGATTAAACTAAATTTATTATTCTGTAGATGCGTGTGTTCACGGGGCTGGTTTGCCTGGTCTGCCTGCAGGAAACCCAAGTTTCTGGGTGAAAAAACCCCCTACTTATGTATTAGATACCAGATAAAGGTTCCTCACTTCATGGACGGGAATCAAACCCAAGTATTTCCAACCAAAGGGTTTCGTCTATACTGACTGAGCTACGGAGGCTCTATCCCTTGATCCAGTTATTAGCTAGTTTTACAAGGTGTTTAGCTTTCTTACATTATTATTATTAGACACCTCCAGGGAGTCCTAACTCCAGAATAATTTAATAATAAGGTGAGACAGCTTTTGGCAACTCGTATAGGTAAACATGACCTCTCCATTGCTTCCACCTTAGTATCACCACCTCTGGGTCTGGCTCCCACTGATGAAAATTCAATAAAGGTTGAAACTGGTCTAGGTAGTGGCCCTTCTCTTAATGCACATCTCCTTGCATTAAGGGAATTATACTTGCATCCTAACCAAGATGCAAAGACAAGTAGTGATGAGAGCTTGGTCCACCTTTACCACTAGTTGCCTCGGTACTGAAGATGCTTCAGGTGCAAACTTCGTTTGCTTACACTTGGATAAAGGATTAAACTAAATTTATTATTCTGTAGATGCGTGTGTTCACGGGGCTGGTTTGCCTGGTCTGCCTGCGGGAAACCCAAGTTTCTGGGTGAAAAAACCCCCTACTTATGTATTAGATACCAGATAAAGGTTCCTCACTTCATGGACGGGAATCAAACCCAAGTATTTCCAACCAAAGGGTTTCGTCTATACTGACTGAGCTACGGAGGCTCTATCCCTTGATCCAGTTATTAGCTAGTTTTACAAGGTGTTTAGCTTTCTTACATTATTATTATTAGACACCTCCAGGGAGTCCTAAGACCAATCAAGGGAGGGCACCTGCTCTACAACTCCATCTCCACCATTCAATCACTAACTGACTGCAACCACACCATTTTCTACCGCCGACCACCACTGGTATTTCCAAGGACAATCACAAACATCCATGCCCATGGCAGGATTCAAACCAGTAGTCTTTTAGCTGGAGAGCAGATATTCTCTCCGCTCGGACAATCAGGCCGACATTTGTCTCTGTATTCTCTAAGAGCACAAGCTGACTTATTTGCCAGGAACTTTCGATATGCTTTCTTCTCTTCTTTCATCGCCTCTTTAACTTCCTGTGTCACCATAGAGTTCTGATTTTTGTATCCTTACAGACAACCTCACCACATGCCTCTCTGGCTGAATCAATCAGCGTTTTCTTCAGGGCTTGCCACAGAATCTCCAAGAACAGGAACCAAGGTTTGGTTTCTGTTCTCAAACTCTTTCATTTTTTCTTGAATGATGTTTGTGTATTTTAGTCTACAGCTCACATCTGAGAGCTGCTCAACTTTTATTCTCTTTAAAACTTTCTTACATTTTCTTCTTTTCAGTATGAAATTCAATTTTATCCTGCTCAAGACTAAATGGTGATCACTTCCGATTTCAAATCCTCTGTACACTCTAGTGTCCTGCACCAGGGAGAAAACATCACTATCAACAATAACATAGTCAATGAGACTTTTCTTATTCCTTGTCTCTTCACTCCACGTGAATTTGTGCACATTTTTATGCTGGAACATTGTGTTATTAATAACCAGTTCTGAGTAGAAATCAAACAGGTATTTGTCATTATTATTAGCTTTGCTCTTTCTCCAAATTTTCCAACATATTTTTGTATGTCTCACAATCATTTCCTACTCTGCTATTTAGATCCCCAACAAGGACCGACTTTTCCTTTCTCATTTGTCAGTTGCTTTATCTAAAGCCTCAAAAAATTCCTCCACCTCTACCTTAGTAGAACCTTCTGTGGGACCATAAATCTCATTGTCCAGTTCCCCATTCTGATATTTGCCAACATCACTCTACTTGAGACTGCCTCCCATTCAAGAAGATTAGCCTCATATTTAGTGTTGAATACTCTGGCTATTCCTTCTTTTCCTTGATTGTCATTGCCTGAATATAACATTTGTATTTATTGCTCAGAAAGATCTCACCAGTTTTTGCCTTTTTTGTTTCAGTTCCTATTATGTCGATCTGGTACTTATCCAACTCCTCTCCTAGCTCCATTTATTTGCCATTCAGGCTTCTTATGTTACCAATTTTGAACTCTGGTGATGTTAAGTTGGTTTGTGTTTTAAGATTTGTTCCAGTAGCTGACTGTTTGCTGTTTGACCTATTTCAAATGCTAAATAAGCAAGTTAATATTCATTATTCAGAAATATTTAAACTTTCACTGGAAAAGACACACACACAAAAAAAATATAAATAAATCATCAATTTCCTAACACATAACCCCAAGGGGTGTTGAGGTTACTATTACAGCATTATGATTAAGTTTACATCATTATTATTCTCTTATCAGCAATTTTCCTGGAAATCAATCTATTCCTTGTGAGCACTGCAATATTATTGTAACTAACACTTTGTACTTCTAAGGCACGTCTGACTAAATCAATCCACTTAGAGCTTGGTCTTTCTTTGATTGTAGATCTTCCTCTGGGTCTCTTTTCTGCCATCTTGGCATCCAACACCTGTTTTGCTAACCTTTCCTCACCTATTCTATTTCAGTGGCTATACCACATTAGATTAGCTCTGCTGACACATTCTTGAATGCTAATAATATCAAGTTCTTCCTAATACCTTCTTTTTTAATATGATGCCATTGATGGCATCAATTCACTCTCCTAATTTTTCTCAGAACCCTCATATCTGCAGTCTCTAATCTTTGATCAAGAGCTTTATTTCTAACCCAACTCTGATCCACAACTTACAACTGGTTTGAACACTGCCTTGTATAATGCTAGTTTGGTGTTTTGGCTAATTTCTGCCTTATTCCATATAAATTTATTCAGCTGGCTACCCACAATACCAGTTGTGCTTATTCTGTTGTCCATTTCCACATAAAACCTCCCATCTTCACTAAAAAACTGTACTAAATAGCTGAAATATTTTACTTGTTCTATAGACTCATCATTCAGAATTCAGCTAGTTTTCCATAGTCCTGCCTATTTTCATAGTTTTGGTCTTTTTATTGCTGATTTTCATTCTGAATTTGCTACACCTGTTATTCAATTTAGAGAATCCTGTTTAGGAGTACATCATCTGCATAAAGCAAAGAGCTAAGTTTAACATCTCCAATTCTAATATCAGGATTAATGCCACTTTCTTTCATAATATGATTAATACAGATAAGAGTCGAGATAATGTGCATCCTTGTCTTACCACTGATTTTACTCGAACCATCTTCTTGTATTTCCTTCAATTCTAACTGCTAACTGACAATTTAAATATAGACAATGGACTGCTCTGTGCAATGCTCAATTCACTCCATATAACTGCAGTGTTTTTGAAAACCTTTTCTCTGGGTACCTTAAATGCTGTATGCATTTTCCAGATCTACAAAACTTAACTACAGAACCTTGTCATATTCCCACAATTTCTCAAATATTTGTCTTAAAGTGAAAATCTGATCTTGACAACCTCTATTTAGTCTGAACCCAGCTTGTTATTCTGCAAGTTTCTTTTCCACAGTCTTTCTCAACCTCCTTTCAAGTATGCTTGCACAAATCTGACCTGGAACACGTTGTAGAGAAACTGCTCTGTAATTCTCACATTCAGCACTGTTCCTTTTTTTATATATATTATTTTATAGATGAGTACTATGAGAGCTCTACTCCAATCATCAGGAATTCAACCTTCTGACTAGGTCCCTAAATTATGCCATATTGTCACTGCAAAATTTTTACACCTCCATATTTAAGCATTTCTGGTCGAACATCACCTACTCCAGCTGCCTTCCACATTGCAAGTTTCTGATATATTTTCTACCTCAAGTATTGATATGCACTCCTCTTTGCTTTCTTCTTGAAAATTTTCTGGTACAGTTCTCTCATTGCTTGGTTCTTTTAACAGCCTTTCAAAATAATTACTCCAGACATCTATGATATCCTTATCTTCAGTTTTCATGTCACCTTTATCATCTTTTATTCCTTTTACAGTAATCTTTACTCCATTTCTAACACTCAACTCAATATTTTTCTCTGTATTCTTTTGAGCATCTGTTGACTTATTTGTCAGGAATTTTTAGTATGCTTTCTTCTTTTCCAGGACTGCTTCTTTAATTTCTTGTGTTCACCATGGTGTTTTTATTTTTCTATTCTTGCAGACATCTTCACCACAAAACTCCCTTATTGAATCAATGTTTTATTCAGTGTTTGAAACTGAAACTCCAAGGCTTGGTTGTTGTTTTCAAAGTACTTCAAATTTTCTTCAATAATGTTTGTAGAGTTGAGTCGACAGTTTATCTGTAAAAGCTGCTCAACTTTAATTCTTTTTAAAACTTTCTTACATACTGTTCTTTTCAATGTAATATCCATGTTTATCATGATTAGCACTAAGTAATGGTCACTATCCATTTCAAATCCTCTGTATACTTTTGTATCTTGAAGCAGCATGAAGACATCACTATCAACAATGACGCAGTCAATGAGGCTTTTCTTATTTCTTGCGTCTTCTCTCTCCACGTGAACTTATGCACATCTTTATGTTGGAACATGGTTAGTAATGACTAGTCCCTGTCCTGAGCAGAAGTTCAGTAAATACTTACCATTATTATTAGCTTTGGGATTCGATTCCTACTTTACTGTTCAGATTTCTAACAAGGACCACTTTTTCTATTTTCTTTATTCCAACAGCCTGTTCTAACAACTCAAAAAAATTCCTCTACTTCTTCCTTAGAAGAACTTTCTGTGGGACTACAGGCACAAATAATTTTCACTATCCGTTTCCCCATTTTGAAGTTTGCCCACATCATTCTATTTAAAACTGCCTTCCAATCAAGAAGTTTATCTTCATGTTTGGTGTTGAATGCTATCACTACTTCTGAAATTTCATTGCCTGAAAATAACATCCTCTACTTATTATTTAGTAAGATTTCACCTGTTTCTGCCTTCCTTGTCTTAGTAATGCCAATTTATGTCTGGATGGTATCTTTCCAATTCTGCAAATTTGACTTCCTTTCCATTAATCCTCCTTATATTGATGGTTCTTATCTTCAGTTCTTCTGGTGATGGGTTTATTCTTCTTCTAGATGTTGAGATGGAGCTTGTTCCAGTAGTTGACTTCACTGTTTGGACTGGTTCCCTGACGAAAACAGCATATACCTTGTTTAACCAGGTGATGCCCCAGCCAGCATGAAATCTCATCATGTTGTACCATCATATGCATTTGTGGTTTAAGCCAACAGAGAGTACAATTTCGTTGTCTAAATCCCAAACTCCAGTTTCCTTGTTTGTTCAGCACCCAGTAGATATCTTTTAGTGGGGTTCACCACATGAAAGTGAGGATTGGACATTAGGTCAGAAGCCCCAATCAGTTCTCCACATTCCTGAATGGCGATGTGGAGGTCTCCTACCAGTTATTTGGCTCTTAAGAAATCCCATATACAGGGTGTTCGGGATAAATTTGACATATTTATAATTAATTATATTTTTCCGTAAGTTACATGTATTAACACACACTTCTCTTCATTTAAAAGTTTGGACCCTTCTTCATTCATATACAAGATGTCAGAAAGGATGGATAGCTGGAACCCACCTGAATCATGGAAGAGAATAACTTGTATCATGATGATTCGTGCCCGCCATCAAAATAAGGATATTACGACTGCTGCCCAATGCTCCCTGAATACAGTAAAAACAATCAGGCATGAACTAGAGACTTGCAATGGTGACTACGAGGATGTAGCAAGAAGAAAGATCCCTAGCAGACGATCTGAATGCGTTCGTACAGCAGAATTCCTCGCAAATCTGCAGGAACAGGTGTTGAAGAACCCTGGCATTGGAATTCGGGCTTTGTTCGTGGAGTTGCTAACTGTAGTCAAGCCCTGGATAACAAGGGTAGCCAATGGTAGGCCGTATGTATGGCAGCAGGATTCGGCCCCTTGCCACACCTCTGGGAAAAGTCAAAAATGGTTGTCTGAAAATTTCTACGACTTCACCAGTCCAAATGTTTGGCCTCCAAACTCCCCCAGACCTTAACCCCATGGATTATTTTGTATGGGGCGCAGTTGAAAAAGACACCAATCGCACTTCCAGTAATACAAAAGCCCAGTTAATGGATAAAATTAAAACAGTTTTTGCGGCCCTTCCCAGGGAGACTGTAGCATCAGCTTGTTCGAGGTTCCGAAGCAGAATTGAAGCTGTGATCGATGCTAATGGTGGTTATTTTGAGTAAATCTTGTCGATAGTATTGTAATTAACTCTGCCTGTAATGTTTTTTTGTCAATTCATTAAATTTAATAGATACAAAGAAGATTTTCTTTTTCCTTACGAAACTGTCAAATTTATCCCGAACACCCTGTATATATATATATATATATATATATATATACTGAATATAAATAAATAAAAATAAATAATGTAGAACTGGGACCTACCTTTTCTTTCACTTTGCTAGTTTTGCCAATTCCCAATCTGAAAAAGTAAAATAAAAAAAAAATAAAAAATAAAAAAAAAGAAGCTGCTTTTAAACCAATAATCAAAATGTGCTAATATAAAAGAAAGCTTTTATACTAAAAAACCATTCTAACGAAAGGCCCATCATCATCTTCAAATTCCTGATATGCATCCTCAGGGGTGTAACTATGATGATACTACAGGAAATGTTTATGTTATTACTAACATCATATCAACTAACTAACTTCCCATATTTTGCAACCTGCTTAAGCCGCAGTTTGCAAAATATATGAACCAAAAATACTGGAGTTCTCCAGGACAACTACCTGACAGGAGTCCAGTATTTTCAGCTATTATATTTTGGTTTTCTAAGGGATCACTTAAGTGTCATAGCTAGATAACTGGGCAGAGACCTCCTGATAGCATTTTAAGAATGCAGAAAACTGACTGGGATTCTTACCTAATATCCAATCCTCACTTCTCATGGTGCACCTCATTAGTAAGTATCTACCCGGATACTGAATAAACAAGGATGAGCTAGCAATTTAGGATTTAGCCAACCAAAGTACATTCTCTATTGGCTTAAATTAAAAGAATGATGGTACAAACAAGATGATAATGAAAGCCTTCCTCTCATAAATAATACATGAATTTTCATTTGTTTCAATGTCATTTGTCTAATCTGCATATACTATTTGTTTAATGATATGTTCAGAAATCTATTACCAATAATATGATTAATTATGAAAATTCTAATAGTCATCTTAACTAGAAGTTTGCAAATACTATGCCTTATAATTGAGTAAAAATAATTTTCACACAATTTTAGACCAACACTTATGAAACCACAAGAAAGATATTTTAGTGTGTGTGTGTGTGTGTGTGTGTGTGTGTGTATAATCAATTATATAGCAAAGTTTAGGTGTTTGGCTATTATTCATGATCTGAATACCATTAAAATGATCTGAATCATTTTAATGGCATTAATCTTCAGAAACTATCTAAAAATCAATAAATCAGGAAATTTATCAAACTGCCTGATATCAATCAAATCAAACCAGCAAGTTCATGCAAAGTGCTAAAGTTTGTATGGTCAGGAGAAACAATTTAAAATTGTAATGAAAAAAAAGAGAGAGAACCCTTCATGTAGAATTAAATGGAAGAAAACAAGGATATTACATAGATATAAATAAAAATATGAATGACTGTTACTGGCATTACCATTAGAAATGAAACATTCCTAATCTCAACACATATGGCTGAATCATTTTATCAGAAATCTGGAAGATTATTTTAAGACTACCTTCTATTCACCTACTATAGTCTCCTATATATCCAAGTTCTAGAGGTTGCACTATGGACCTAGCTCATTTTTTAATAATTTTGAAGCGTTTCCAGCAGTCGCATGATTATAGTGCTTTACATTTTGTTTTCAGAACATGCCAGTTTGAATCCAGTGAAATATTAATAGCATAATAAATTATGTAATTTACTTTGTTTGTACATGGTGATGCAAGTTAAAACAGTTAAATTGGTTTACATTACATGAACAATGAGAAATTTCATGGTTGTAGTGGATCAGAAGCCTGAGTTGTCTCCTACAAATCTTCTGAAAACAATACTGTTATGACCACCTGAGGATGAAATGAATGGGAGTGGCTAATTTACCTTCAGTTGGTAAGCTTTTATAAAGTTCCACTTTCCAGCTACTAAATAAGTACTTGCATTCAGATCAGATTTCAATACAAATCTTTCTGATTTGTATGAACATGACTGAGATATGAAAGTCATTAATATATATATATATATATATATATATATATATATATCAGAATTATCATTCACAGCAAACAGATACCTTTGTCATTCATTCAAAGAGATGTCAATCTGAACTTGTCTATGTAAAGACCGGAGTAGACACAGCCATTATAAAACAGGTTAAGCAAAATATATTCCTTTCAAGTGAAACTGTTAAGTATTTCTAAAAATATAATAGCATTTCTAAATGTAACAGTATTTATATAATAATGCCAGTTACAATGTGGCAACTTACAGTAAAATATTTCTTGTTATTCCTAAGAGTTTTGCACTGCATTTTTTTTTTAAATCCTTAATTCTTACCAAAAACACTATGCAAGTCACTGCTCAGTATAGTTTGCCCATCGTTTGTAGATCTCTCCTTGGCATTTTGCCAAGAATAGTCATGCTGAAGGGGAGAAAGAAATGAAGGATGTACAAATTGGTCGCCAACATGCGAAATCACGAGCTTTCTTGTCTGTCGCTGTACTAGTAATAGCTTGATTTTTGTTGTCGCTTTTTTGCATTTTTTTTTTTAATTATTAATTTGTATGATGGATCCAGTACAGTCAACAAGTTCTGTTGTTAAATGTTGCAGTAGCTCTTGCAAAAGAATATTGAATAATATGCTGACATTCTGTGAAAAAGAATCGTCTCCTTGTTCCCCTTTCTCAAGTCATAAAACGTGCAAGTGCAATTGCGGGCATATTGGGGTCGACTGAATTCGTAGGGAATCAAAAGGTGAAGGTAAGCCAAAATTTAAATCTCATAAAAAAAAAGCACCAGAGTAAAGAAAATCATCAAAACCGTAGCTTTGAATGATTTTGATGTAGACGTTATAAGAAGAATTGTATATACTATCACGAATTTTACGTGGTCGAGAAAAGAGTGCCAACTGTTCTGAAATTGATTCCTGTGCTTAAAGAAAAAATTAATTTTCCTTGGAAAAGAAAACTTTAAGGAAAATACTTTATGAAATCGGATTTTGTTAAAAGGAAACTTATCATGGATCGAAGTGACATTGTTTTATCTATAATGCAGTATTTGAGAGCAATACGACGTTTCAGGGAGGGAAAAAAACCGATTGTGTATCTAGATGAAACTTGGATTGATAGTAATTTAAATTGTGGAAAATGCTGGCAGTCTAAAGAAGAATGTGGAGTGCTACAAACCGGAAATGCCTCGCGGCGCATAATAATTTTGTGTGCGGGTGGAGAAATGGGTTTTTTTACCAAATTCAAACTTACTATACAAAGCCAATTACCATAGGCAAATGAATTCTACGATCTTCAAAAAGTGGGCAGAAAAAAAAACGATTCCAAACCCTCCTAAAAATGCTGTTGTTATAATTGATAATGCTTCATATCACTCTATTCGATCAAACAAAGTTCCAATTGGTCTAATAAGAAGCAAGTTTTTATGGAGTGGCTCTCTGCAAATAACATTTCTCATTCCCCAGATATGCAAAAAATTAAATTGCTTAATTTGGTCAAAAGAAACTCGCCCGCAACTAAACTATTTAAATTCGACACGATGCTCAAAGAGCATGGATTTCTAGCTTTGAGGATATCACCATATCATTGCGATATTAATACTATTGAGTATGTTTGGGCAGAAGTGAAAAGTTTCATTCGCCATCGCAACGTAACTGGAGATACTGACATGTCGAAACTTTTTAAGCTTTCAGAACAGGCGAATGAAAGTATTACAGTTCAAAACTGGGAAAAATATTGCTTTCATGTCACCTCATTGGAAAATATGTATTGGAACAGAGATGGAATTATCGAAGAATTATGCGAACCTTTGGTGATCAGTTTAAGTGAAAGTGATGGCGATTCGGACACCGATTCAGATGACTATGAAGATTAAAAGGATTTGATAATGGTATTTTTTTCCAACCTTTTTTTTGCATGGGTTTGTTAAAAGAGTCACAATAATTCATAAATAATTTATAGGTTTAGGACATTAAAGTGTCTCAGTTGTTCTCTCAACTGTAAGTTTAGAATATCTAGGTTCATTTGAAAAAATTTCTGTTTTTCTGTATAATTATTTTTATTTTATAGAAAACTTTCTTAAAAATAAACTTAGTTAAATTTTTGTTTTATGCTATACCTTTTTTAATTTTGTTAATACTCTATGTACATTTTTCCAACTATTATACAAGCAAAATAGTTACACTTTAAAAACTACAATGTTCGTAAAAGTAAAGCTAAATTTTCCGACCTGTAATAATGAACAAACACATCCCAGAAGACAGATTGATTACCCTATTATCGGAATGGATTCTCCTTTTTCTGACATGTGCAGAAGTGTTGAGGGACTTCTAGTCAGTGGGCAAACTATAACAAATCTCTCTGCTACTTTTTTTGGCTCTAATCCCCTTTAGCTATTATTAATATAGTGTGAATAACAGAGAACTATCATGTGAAACCTGAACCTATTGATTCTGACTAAGCATGAAAATCCATAAAGAATATGCTATGTCTAACTCTTCTTTAGAGAGACAAAGTTGAGGACAATTCAACAGTGTGACAACACAGTACCTGATTAGTATTTCAGACATATTAACATAGTAGTATAAGGACAACAACATCTTCTTCCCTAATATTGGATTTTTATAAAATATACAAGCTCTGGTCCGACCTTACCTTTACCCAGTGGGAACAAGGCTGATGACTTCATAAACAACTGGAAGAAAAATGACAACGTGGCAACAAAACATGGTACAATGACTAGAAAAGAAATATTCTAGTGTGGAAATCAAGCGTTAACAGCCAACTTGAAAACAAAATACAAGTACTGCACAGGGAATGTGTATGATCCATGCAGCAACACTAAAGCCCACAGAGACTTTCAGATCCACTTTACAAATATACGTGGTCTCTGCTCTAACCACAACAGTGTTCACTTCTACCTCCAGTCTGCGAAACCCCATCTGCTTTTTTGGCTAATTTCTCTCTTATTCCATATAAATTTATTCAGTTGACTTCCTACCATACCAGCTTTGTTGATTTTGTTGTCTATTTCCATATTTAATCTACCATCTTCACTAAAAATCGTGCCTAAGTAGCTGAAATGTTTTACTTGTTCCATAAGTTCTCCATTCACAATCAGTTGATATTTTCAATGTTTCTGCCTATTTTCATTGTCTTTTTAATGTTGACCTTCACATACCATAACTATTACAACAGTTATTCAATTTAGTCAGGGAATCTTGCAGCGGATTTATTTAGAAGTATAACATCATCTGCATAAAGCAAAGCTTAACACCTCCAAATTTGATACCATTTTCCTTCATAATGTGATACATATAGACAATGAATAACAGAGGGGATAATGTACATCCTTGTCTGACACTAGATTTAACATTAAACCATCTTCCTGTACTCTTTTTTCTCAATTTTTATGAAAAATGCAAACACTGCCATTTTAAATGTTTGCCAAATGAGAACTATGCATCACATGTGGCTAAAATTTTGCCAGGGATCATGAAAAAGATGATATGTGCCAACATTGGTATGAATGAACGAATTGTGTTGCTGTCTACTGGAAATTTACCAAACTTTTCAAACAACTCTTGAAAAGGCTGAAATTAATCTGAGTAATGAATGACCTTTTCCATAATGCACAGCAATATATATGGATGTGTGTTGCATGCTACAGGATACTCTACATTCTTAGATACAAGGTTATAGCATTTGTCTAATGGAAATTCAAGTTTTCCCATCCACAAAACGCCTTTAATAGCATACTCAGAAGAATGATTGTGTTCTTTAGGTGGAAAGACCTAGGTGTGAATCCCATCAAGGATGCAAGAAGCATTAAAATTTTTGCAAATGAAGATGAGTTTAACTTTCTGGTTTGTTAAAATTATAGCCAAAGCAAATAAGGTTACAAGACTAGAATATGATGTCTAGTAATTATTATTCTAATCAGTGTGACTGTTTATCAGGTGCAAAACCCATGTTTCTGGATGTAAAAAGATCCTGCCACTTCCGTAACAAAATGGGCTAATCTCCTTCAATTATCATCATGTGTCTTCTCCATCCAAGAGGTTGACTACCATGATGTGACTCATGATTGACTATGGACGTAAGGATAATGTGGTAAGGACCCCATCTCTTCCAAACTGTTGTAAGTATTCATGGCTGTAAATCTATGTGTGTTCACAGAGCCAGTTTACTTGATCTGAGTGATGAAAAACCCTCTAACACTGTGTGAGACTAGCTAACTCACCTTTAGTAGAAAGAGATCAGATAAAGGTTCCTCACATCATGAACGGGTAACGAACCCAGGTCTTTCTGGCAGAAGGGCTTTGTCTATACTGAATGAGCTATGGGGGCTCCACCTTCAATCAAAGTCTTTAAAAAAGATTCTCTGCATCCTTTATTTAAAATTCAAACACAGGTCATTCCAACCAAACACAGTCAATATATCAGCTGAGCTATGGAAGCTCCAAACAAAGGTGAGTTACCAGGGATTGCTCCTCCACAAAACTGGAAATGGCCTGGCAGACAATGGGGATATGGTTACTTGTCGTATCCAACATATTATACAAGTCAACATATTGGCTGCTGCCAAGTATGTTGGATATTAACAGCTCTTACTCTCCATTCACAGCAAGCTTAATTGCTGTGAATGGAGAGTAAGAAGACATTTTAATCCTGGTTATGTTAGAGTGGAGTTTGTCCATTATAACAACTGTTCCTGTACACCCTCACTGGCAGAGTGGTTAGCATACCCACACTCCAACCAACAGGTTGCATGTTCAAATCCAGCTTTGGGAATGGATGTTTGTGATTGTCTTTAGGTAGAGATGATCATTTCTGATGTGCCATTGACCTGCTTATTGGATGTCCGAGATGGCTTGAAAAAGTTCCATGTTTGGTCTCTAGAGCAGGGTTCCAGACTATGTAAAAATAAAAATAAATAAATTAAAAAAATTATTAAAATATATAAAATTGATAAAAATGATAAAAAAAAAAAAAAAAAAAAACCTTAGCCCATCCACAGTACAAAATGTACTTCAGGTTTATAATAATCTTTCATGGGTGAGAACCACACATGAAAAAAACCTAACTGTATGTAGTTTAAAGGTGGTGTAATTTAATCAAGTATCATATCTTTTTGTTCTTATGATGATGTGAGTCAATATTGCTAAAAAAAAAAAAAAGTTAAAATTTCATGCAGCAAACTTCATTTAGAATTGCTGCACTGATATTGTAGGGATTTGGCTGAGACTTTTTTTTTTTTTTTTTTTGGTAGTTTGTTATATCGATAAGTTCTCTATAATGTTTTCTTCATATTTCTGATATGTACCCTCAAATGTATACAAAATCCTAAGACAGACTCCATGATTAAGTTTTCCTGTCAACAATTTTTATCGAAATCAGTCTGAAATAAGGTCTGCGAACAATACTATTTTTAGAATCAGTATCAGTTATAAGCACTTCCCCACCCTCAACAAATATGGCTGCATTAATCTGCCAAAGAGGAAAATGGTGGAATGATAGTGGACAGTGTGGCAGAGCAGTGATCATCAAAATACTTACATAGAAGGCATAAGGCACAGAACATGAATGACATTGGAGAAAGTGACTAGAATGAGTCTAATAAGAGATCTGCCAAGTGGATTGCATTTTCAGATGGCATCAAGCACTTTTTAAGAATGTTTCAGGTACACCTAAACCTGAGTACAGGATTCTAAATCTGGAATTCATACATGTCAAGATTCACACAGGTGAGAAGTGGTTTCCAGAATAGAAGAGGACACAAAGTCTTTGGGCTTCGGATGCCATGAACAAAATATGCCTATGCCAGAGGTTCAGGTTAGTCCAAGATGTTAAATCTAGTGATGCTGCTGTTGTTTGAATTGGCAGCCGAAACAACTAAGACTATGAGACCAGTGTATTATGTAAATGATGTATTCTTCTAGCTAGTTTGCTTCTTTTGTGACCATATGTGACCAACTAACTCATTTTCAAATGAAAATGCACAAAAGTTTGTAGGCTTACGCAATCACATATTTACATCCTAGATGAAATTTGAACCCGAGTCTTTTCAGCCAAAGGGCATTGTTGATAGCAGCTGAGCTATGGAGAGAGCCTCCATTGTTCAGTTGGTATAGGCAAGCCCTTTCGTTGGAAAGACCCAGGTTCAAATCCCATCTGACATGAGTAACCTTTATCAGGGGTTTTTAATCAAATGATGAGTTAGCCAATTTCATATAGAGGTAGAGGGTTCCCCTCCTGGAAACTGGTTTTTCATCCCTCAGAATAAGATAAACTGGCTCCACTAACACACAGATCTAGACATGAATACTTACTCTTAGGGAATGCAGCAGAGGAATGACAAGCTGGCTGTATTAATTGCCTACAATATCTAATTAGAGAACTCACTCCATCTAGGATGGACAAGAAAAGGGGGAGATGAAACTACAGATGTTCCCAGCAAAATCTGATCCAGGCTGGAGATCTGAATGCTATTATTAAAGCCGAATGGAAATGAAGTGAGGTCTTCCTTAAGAGAAATAAGACAGGACTGTTTGTAGCAATGTAATTCACTAGCACGTCCTCAATACCACTGGAGAATGGTAAGGAGGTCAGCACCCAAGGCATATGGAAGAAACTTGAAGTTTGGATTATCTGACCACTGAAACGTTTGTTAGAGAAAGATGAAAATGGAGTGTGCTATCATTAGCACAGTACCCAAAACTAATAAGAGAAGATCATTAATGTACAGGAGAAAGAGCATGGGTGAAAACAGAGCTCTGAAGTGCTCTGTCATCAGTGGAGAAAAATGAAGAGAGGAAACACTTCATTTTTAGGTAGATGCCAAAAGCATGATAGCTTGCACAGATATGTTATACAGAACAGATGTCAATTATGGAATACAATTTTTAAATAAAATAGGGGAACATCATCTAGACCACATCTATGTGGTCTAGATGAGAGGAGGAAGTGGAAAGATAGAAGTGTCCAATAGTCCTGGAGAGGAACCAGAAAGCTCAACTACCACCCAAACAAGATGTAAGTTCTCTATACTTGTCCTTAAAGAGGGATCCAAATTTTTCAATGTTCCCTCCAGGACAATGTGGACTACAATGAAAGCTGAGATCCATGACCTGTGAAATGCAGAACCCAGGCTTGTCAGTGGGTGGGGTATTGGATAAAGTGGTGGATGAAATGAGAGTTCATAGTGTAAAGTATTGTGCAACTGGTTCTGTCTAGAACTTTAAAAAATAAAGTTTTAAAAAATAATTGCAAATTCATTATTTTCTGTAGTGATCAGGATGAATTCTATTGCATAACTGCAGTTATTTTATTGTTTAATCCTGTTATATGTTATTTCCCTTAGGAAATGTACCCTGACGACACCCCTTGAGGGTACATATCAGGAAATGTATGATGATGGTAATCCAAGTGGTAATTAATTATCTAGATAGATATTATTGTTAGTATTAACTAAGAACAAAAAAGTACTTACTTGGGTAAACCTTTGTTCAATCCTTCTAGCATAATACAAGCTTTACATATCTGCTGGCTGGAAATGTAACCACAAGATTGGCATATACCTACATATTGATAGATTAGATTACTGAAAGGGCTTATTAAAAAAAAATTTACTAGATACAAAATTATTACTACAGAGTAAAATTTCTTAATAGTAACAAAAGTTTTTTTTAATACTCCATGTATTAATAAAAACTTTACTGGATAAGAATTCATCTGGTTTTTATTCGATTTTTCTTTGAAATTTTTCTTTCTTTGCTATCAGTTGTCCACAGTACTTAACTACAGGCAAATGCTCACTTGCAGAGAATTGTTATGTTAGAAGGTTTGTCATAGTGAATGCCCTTTATATATATATATATATATATATATATATATTAGGGTTACCAAGTAATTTTATAAACTTGGTTATTTTACTCCTAATCCCAAGTAAGCAAACAGTCAAGTTTGCGCCTGAACGTAGTTCAAGTCTAAAGGTGGTGCAACACCAGGGCAACTCATTGTAAAGGTGGGTAAAGCTCTGATCACTATTCTTAGTATTTTCCATAATGTAAAGCACATCTCACTAAGAGATGTATACTGCAATACATTATGGGTGGGGTCACTATCCAGATGGTTTCAACCTTTTTTGATGTCTCCTCAGTGAGTAGCTAGACCCTAAATACCAAGGTTTTAGTAATACAGAGCCTTATCAACTTTACCTATTCAAGTTGCTACACAAGGTGTTTTTATTTTGAATAAGAATCTCTGGAGGAGATATAGATGTAAATAAGTTTTTTTACTTTGGGAATAATGTATATTTCTGTACTTGGGATTAGGAGTAAAATAACCAAGTTTATAAAATTACTTGGTAACCTTAATATACATTATTCCCAAAGTAAAAAAACTTATTTACATCTATATCTCGTCCAGAAATTCTTATTCAAAATAAAAACCTTGTAGCAACTTGTATAGGTAAAGTTGGTAAGGCTCTGTATTACAAAAACCTTGGTATTTAGGGTCTAGCTACTCACTGAGGAGACCTCAAAAAAGGTTGTGCTTTACATTATGGAAAATACTAAGAATAATGATCAGAACTTTACCCACCTTTACAATACAATGAGTTTCCCTGGTGTTGCACCACCTTTAGACTTGAACTACGTTCAGGCACAAACTTGACTGTTTGCTTACTTGGGATTAGGAGTAAAATAACCAAGTTTATAAAATTACTCGGTAACCCTAATATACATTATTCCCAAAGAAAAAAACATTTATATAAATACTTTTCAATTAAGGCAAAGCAATTTCAAAAGATTTCCTTATCAATCTTGCAGCTGAAAATTTCTGCCATAAATGCATTTAATTAGTTATACTGATTAGCCCTCACTCATACGTTTATTCACTTGTAAGGGACTACTTAACTGATGTAGATATGCCATTATGATGTATAATATACTACCACATATATATATATATACACACACACACACACACACAGTTAGTTTTCAGCTTACGACTTATGACCACTTGTATTGACAAAGGCCATCCAATTAACACTTTCACCAAATACCACCTCACTCCTGAAAGCCATGGACCAGCGTGTGCTATTTCTGTCATTGAGGCATATTATTTAAGAAATTATCAGGATGAGAAAATCTTCAGAATTTTGGAAGGAATATAATATCGATGTAGCATGGAGTGAGGGAACACCAGTGTATGCTGTTTCAAAGAAGTTGCTGACTATGCATGTTCATACATTCACAGGATTCTACAAAGTCTTAAGACATCTTCAGAGTCAAGTGTCTGACTCTGATGAAGATGTCCAACTCCTTAGCTAGCAGCACTATTTTGTCACCACTGAAGATGTACAGCATCTGTTGGAAGCTCTCAAATGAAAACTTGTAGAAAAAGAAGAATACAGCAATACCTCGCATAGTCTGGATAATCGGTTCCACCGATATCCTGGACTGTTTGAAACCGGACTAATCAAGGAACTAAATACATACAAAAAATGATAATTGGTTCCAAAAAAAATATTCTCCCTGTTTTTCAATAAATAAAACGAGATTAATAAATTCAAATGTCCTTATCAAAAATAATTAAACAAAAAAATACACGTTTTTCGTAATTTATTTTTTATTCTCTAAAAATTGCAATATCGATGTCTGCACATTTTTCTTCTTTGGTTTTTTCTCTTCATACATTTCTTTGTACAATGAATTGTATTGTTTATCGTTCGGCAAATTGTAAGGCTACGTTCAATATTGGGATCAACTTCCATAATATGCTAGCAGCAGTATTTTGTCTGACAAGGTTTCAACCATTCCAATAATTTTTGATAGTTGTTCAGCTGTTAATTCTCATGCAGGCACTTCAACACAGTCGCCATTGTCTAAGTTGTCCTCCAGCTCTTCATAAGCTCGTTGCTCATTCATGTTAATAAGTGTTTCATTATCCAGTTCATTAGTGTTCGATTCAATGCACTCAATTACGTTGATGGAATCTAACTCTTTGAAACCAAGTTGCTGTCCAATTTCCACTATGTTATTAGTGACTTCAGCAAAATGAGTTTCAAAACCAATGAAATCATTTGCTCAATGTGGTATGATATGTTTCCATACTGCTCGCCATTAATTCATGCCATGCTTCGTCTATATTTTCGATAACATTTCTGATGTTTTTGTAGCTCTTCCAAAATTCCGCTAAAGTAGGCGCATTTTCTCCTGTTGTAGCTTTTATGGCTTGTGAAAAAGTGCAGTGCAAATAATAGGCCTTAAATGTCGCAATGGCACCGTGATCCATTAGTTGGATCACCGACATTGTATTTGGTGGAAGTTAAGTTATTTGTACATTTTCATTTAAATCACAAAGCCACCAGTCGGATGACTGGGGGCATTATCTAAGATCAATAAAATCTTAAAATCTAATCCTTTTACTCTGCAATAACGTTCTATTGTAGGGCAAAAATAGTTGGTGAACCAATCTTCAAATAAAACTCATGTGACCCATGCTTTCTTATTTGAACGCCACAGCTGGGAGATTATTTTTTGATACATTTTTAAGAGCTCTAGGATTTTCTGCATGGTACACAAGCATCAGTTTTAATTTGAAATCCCCTGCTGCATTTCCACCTAATAACAGTGTGAGATCGTCTTTTGAAATTTTATATCCAGGGCATGACTTTTCATTGGCTGCTATAAAAGTGCGTGACGTCAACTTTTTCCGGAATAATCCCATTTCATCAACATTAAATGTTTGTTCAGCTTTGTAGCCACCATTTTGTATGATTTCACTCAATTCCTTCGGATATCTTCAAGTAGCCTCTTTATCTGCACTGGTAATTTTGCCAACAATACGAACATTGTGAATACCAGTTCGTTGCTTAAAACGAAAAACCACCCACGACTTGCCGTAAAATTTTCATTAGTTCCCTCACCTTCATTTTCTATATCATCAATAGTCTTCAAGTCATTGTAAAGACTTGATGTTTTGGCTTGTATTTCCATTTGACTAAGCAGAACTCACTTTTGAGTTAAGTCTTCGATCCATATGGATAACAGCCGCTCCATATTACCATTCGAGTACTTCTGGTTTTAGTCACTATTTTTGATAAATAAAAAGCCGTAGTCATAACTTGCGATTTGCATTGATCTTTTTTTTTTTTTTTTTTTTGATAAGTTTTCGAACTCATGACTTGTCCATTCTGTTTCAAGGCCTATTTTAGCAAAAGATGCACCTTCTTCATGGAGCTTGATTATATCGAGCTTTTGTTCTAAAGCGAGCCATTTACGTTTCTTGGTGACAGAATCACTTTCACGTTTTCTTTTTGAACTCATTATGTAGTTTTTTTAAATGGGATTAAAATTTAATTATCACAAATTCAACATTACAGTTCACAAACATCAACTGCGTACTCCTACTATACATAGCTTACACATTAAGATGTTGAACATGATGCTGCATTTACATTCTCGCCGAGTCTAGGTACATACATATACAATGGGGAACCCCCGAAAAAATTGAAATATCGTATCGCATAACTTTAAAACCGCACAAAAAGAGACTTGACTGTATAAAGGGGAAAAACTGAACATTTATGTATAAAAAAAATAATTTTGTGTACTAATTTTTTAGGATTTAAAATCGGACTATGCGAGGTATTGCTGTACAGGGAAAAAAAACAAAACAGAAGCACAGGCTACTTCCCCAAAAAAGTTAACACTGAAAAAAACTGGCAGAAGCATTTGCTTCTATTAATAAGGTTTTGGTTGTTGGAGGAAATGGATTACAAAATGGAGAGATTTAGCAAAGTATACAGGATAACATGAACTGCAATTCTTAGTACAAAGAAATTTATGCAGAAAAATAAAACTTTGCAGACTAAATTTGTATGTAATGTAGAAATGTTTAAAGAAGCCCACTCCTGCTTTCACCCTTGAAGTTGTGCCTAGAACTTCCACCGCTAGTTATGTATCTGGGGAATGATCTCTAGAACACTGTTTAAATTCCTGAATTTGAAAAATTTTTTGTTGATTACCTAGTCTCCACTACCTCTTCTGATGATAGATACAATTAATAAAATAGCAACTTTGAAGAATTACCCTTGCTCCACGTTTCTTGATGAATTATTTTCTTTGTAAGTGCACAGAGGAACTTTCACTCACGTTTTATTATTTATTATAGTATTGTATACAGAGATTTTGTTATGATTTGTACATTGTATCATTTCACTATAATTTTAGATGATGATGATGATGAACACTTTAGCATTCAGGCATGTTAATTATTAACATATCCTTATGGTTCATATGGTGATTTCTGAGTCACAACCTTTCTTACTTATGACAAGATCGTTGTAATGGAATCTCATTAAGTCAAAGACTGGCTGTATATGTATATAACACACATTAGACTACAGCAATCATTAATTCAAAGCTAATTTTTGGTACTGCCATTTTCTCTTCATTATATTTCGGTGCTCACTAAAATGGACCACAAGAACAGTTTGTTATAGCGAATTTTCTTGTAGCACAGCATTACATATGAGGGTGTGCTGAAAAGTTGTGATAATCACCATGAAGGAATTCAGGTAGAACCATGTAACTTAAACATTATTCTACATAAACAATAAATGACATGATAACCACAGTAATTAACTTTAATGAAATGAAAGTACAAATAAAGATTAGACATCATTCTACATATTCCCCACAAAGTGTTATATACTTGTTACAACACTGTTACACCATTTGCAATCCTTCGAGAAAAAAGTCCTCCCTTGTTGTACAAACCAGTCCTCAACTGCAGATATGACCTCATCGTATCTGTATAGCATATCAAATTTTGTCTGGTTAATTGGGTGGGTGAGGCAGACATTGAAAGCCCAAGTTGTGTATTGTCTGTTGGGTTTCATGAGCAGTGTGAGCAGATGCATTGTCTTGCAAAAGCAACATGATTCTGCTCAGTTTCCCATGAAGTATTTCCAGTAC
Source organism: Typopeltis vanoorti (assembly GCF_054136105.1). Lineage (NCBI taxonomy): Eukaryota > Metazoa > Arthropoda > Arachnida > Uropygi > Thelyphonidae > Typopeltis > Typopeltis vanoorti. The sequence continues at coordinate 76,273,782 of NC_143571.1, forward strand.
CTCCTTCAGAACTGTTGAATAAATTGCTACTGCTGTAACAGTTTCACCATTTTTGAGGTACTACTTGGTAAGGATTACACCATCCATATCCCAAAAAACAATGGCAAAAACCTTCCCTGCTGACTTTGGGATTGGAACTTCTTTGGCTGTGGAGAAGTTTTGTGTCTCCACTCCATTGACTTGTTTGGTATCTCGATCATAATGATGAATCTTGTTTCATCAACAATCACAATACAAGCAAAAAATTTGCACCTGATTTCTCAAAATGAACCAAAATCCCTTGAGAAGACAGCACACATTTTCTCTTTTGGTCGACATTCAAACATTTCATGACCTACTTCACTGAAAGCTTCTGCATGTGGATGATGACCCCAACTCATTCCCTGGATATCCCCAGAGTCTTTGTAATGCTTTTGGCTGGTATTCGAATATCATCAAGGATCATGGTATGTACTGTATCAATGTTTTCAGGTGTGATTGCTGTGGAAAATCTACTTGACCTGGGGACATCTGTTGTCTCACAATGCCAGTTTTTAACTTGGCCATCCATCTGGCAAATGTTGGATATGCTAGGGCACAGTCTCCTAAAGTCTCACACAAAGTTTGGAGAATCTCGAGTGCAGACTTTTCTTGCAGCAAAAAATAAATAAATAAATAACTTGATGACGACCGGCACCTGTTTGTCTTTGAATTTCTTCAAAAGCTCTGACATGTGTTCTTATATATCCTAAAAGGAAAAGAACAAATTATTACAATTTGATGAAACATGGGGGGGGGGGGGGGTAAAGGGTTTTAAGATATGTTCTTTCTTGTGGTTATATCAGTTGCCTTAATATAATATTTTTCTAGGTATTTATCAGAACATTTCAAACCCTCCCTTGTACAGAGCTTTGTCATGGTGAGTTTTTTTTTTTTTTTTTTAAATAGTGATGTTTGCTATAATAAGTCAAATGTATTATGCTTAGCTGCTTGTAATGTTCACGTCTTCTTCATCTTCCTTGGCCCCTTTCCTACTGGTATCCAGTTAACTTCTTTGTTGCCCATCTAGTATTCTACATTCTTTCTATGTGATTTTTCCAGTCTTTTTTCCATTGCCAATCTTCTTCCAATCTTCAACACTTTTTTTTTTTAATCCAATGGCTACAACCCATATAAAATAGATAAAATGCTGCTTACCCACCAGTGTCTCCTGCAACTAAAACACAAGATTAGTTAAATTAAAAATTAGCTTTTAATCCTTTCCCAGTGCTGTAAATATTCCATTAAACTTCCAACATCAAGATAAAACAGAAGCGCACAGCAAAACTATCCTTATATTCAAGATGCTTTAGAAAAGCTAAAATTCTCTGCATTATGTGATATGATCTCCATACTACTTTCAAACCATACATTTAACTAACAACCTTCACCTGTCATTCCTCCTAAAAATCAGGTTCATTGTGACCACACCTGTTTCATGTGTAGTTTATGTTGAAAAACATAAAAACTACTTTTGTGATCATTTATATGGCAAGTCAGGGATGGCAGATCAAGCTCTGCACAATTCTTTCGCAGAGAATTAAATGGAAGATGACAACTGTGCTGTACAGTAGTCTCTATAGGTCTGTGAACAAGACTATTTTTAGAATCAGTATCAGCTATGAATCACTTCCCCACCCTCAACAAATACAACTGCAGTAATTTTTCAAAGATCTGAGGAATTGTCATTCTAAGACCACAGTTAACCTGACTTTTCTGAATTAAGTTGCTTCTATCCAGTTCCTAGGGCACCTTGTTGGAGCATTATTCTTTTTCAGTTACCATTTAAACTATTTTTATAATGTTCATAATAATAATAATTATTATTATGAACAATAATTATTCTTCATAATAATTTTTTGTAATGTACTAGATATTTATTTTACATCATGTGGATTTTCTAGCAATTCTAATTTTTTCCCTTCTGTTAATATTTTCAACTAATAAAGCAATATATCAGCATATCTGATTATTCTTAGTTTTTTAATTTTTATTCTGTTTATTTATTTTTTTACTGTTTTATTCATCACTTTAAATAACATGGTACTCAATGAGTTACCCTGTCTAATGCCTTCGATTATTTTCTATTATTCAGTGGGTCTTGGGACCATTAATTATACACAGTTAACTATTAATTAGGACTGTTATCCCTCTCTCTCTCTGTGTGTGTGTGTGCATCTTTAATTAGTCCTGCATTTGTTTTGATTATATTACTTTTAATATGGCTATTACAGGTGACTCCCATTGTAGCATACATTATACTGCTTTATCAAAAAAAAAAAAAAAAAGTCCTGACAAAGCCCATAGGAATAATGATATGCTAAAGCATGGTTCCCAACCTTTTTTTTTTTCCCCACTTGTGTATCCCTTAGTGGCCTATTTTCATAAATTGTACCTTTCATATTAGCACAATGTTTAATTAGGTATTGTTTCTGGGAAAATTCCCATGCTACTTCTCTTAAACACTACTACTATTATTATAGCTATTATAGCCTGTTTTTGTTTAGGAGTGTCCCTTATTTTAAATACATTGGCTATTTTTACTCAAAAAAATGTATATATATATATATATATATATATATATATATATAAGGGCATTATGGGTGAGTATTGAAGGCAATTATAGCAGAATAAAAGAGGAGGAAAAATTTTTGTACATACCTTGTTTTGATACTAGGATGTCTTCAAATTCCAGCTGAAGGTTGTTTATAACAAGGGTGAAGGGAGCGCGAGAAGAATAAATTGGAAACCCGGGTTTATTTTAATAATATACATATAAATATATATATTATTGTGTTTAAGGGGGGATATTTTTGGGAGAAGGGGAAGGGTTTTACTTATGGGAAAATTGGGGCAGGGGATGTTTAATTAATATCATCATCATGCATATCAAGGATTTAGGCCTAGCATGGCCTGTTCCAGCCTTAGAAGGCATCGTTGAATCGTTTAAGAGGTATTGTTTCTGGAAGTTTAATTAATATAGTTGCTATTATTTGAAATTTATATGTTATAAATAGCCCAAACTTTAAATATATTATTTCAAAAGTAATGTGTTTTGAAATAATATTTATAAAACACACAAGACATGTTCAACTGATGTAAGATACAGTCGTAAATATGGAACTGCATTCAGCTTATTATGGCATTTATTTTTTTTTTTTTTTATAAAGGTATAAGAAGAGAAAGCCCTCTCCACCAGTTCTCCACTCAGTCACAAATACAGAACTCCACCAGTTCTGTATTTGTAAATGGCAACAGAAACTTACGCACCTTGTCAGAAGGCTGTTCATATTATCTACTGATGTCTGCCCAAAAGCTTATAAGGAATTTTTCTTTAAACACAGCTTTTAAAGTAGTATCATTTCAAAGTTCGATCAACTTCTCTTTTTCCTTGATTGATAATCTGGCAACTCGGAAGTATTCTTCTTCAAAGGGATTTGCAATCAGTTGTTTTCTTCTACAAGTTTTGAGAAATATTTCTGAAAGATGATTTTAGCACTTTCAAGTGTTCAGTTATTTTCTTACTTATTTCCTAGGAGAGCTGTAGCTTGTTCGCAGAAACTGTGTAAAGTTTCAAATACCTCAGGTTGACCTTTTTCAATACATAACCTCCAAAAATCAAATTTTTTTAATCATAGATTCAATTTTGTTTGAAAAATTTCAAGATCGTTATCGAATTAATCATCATCAAATTCCTGATATGTACACTCAAGGGGTGTACAGTATATGATAGTACTGCATGAAAAACTTGTACCATTACTAACTTCCTACCTGCAATTTCCTCTAAATCAATCTGTTATCTGTCAAGACTTCAACATTATCAGATATAAAAGATCTGATAATGTTGAAGTCTATATTTCTATCTTCTAAGGCACTTTTTACTGTATCAATCCACCTAATCTTTCCTCTCCCACTGTTTAAGTGACCATACCACCTGTGATTAGCTCTGCTAACACATTCCTGGATGCTAACAATATTAAGTTCTTTCCAAATATCCTTGTTTTTAATATGACATTGCCACTAATGCCACCTGTTCACCCCTCTAATCTTTCTCAGGACTCTCATATCTGCGGTCTCTAGTGTGGTCAAGTGTTTTATATCTAACCCAGCTCTCAGATCCATAAGTTAAAACTGGTTTGAACACTGTATTGTATACAGCTAATTTAGTGTTTTGACTAATTTCTCTCTTATTCCATATAAATTTATTCACTTGATTTTCCTACCATACTAGCTTTGTTGATTCTGTTGTTTATTTCCATATTTAATTTACCATCTTCACTAAAAATCGTGCCTAAGTAGCTGAAATGTTTTACTTGTTCTATAGGTTCTCCATTCACAATGCAGTTAATATTTTTAATGCTTCTGCCAATTTTTATTGTCTTTGTCTTGTTATTGCTGACCTTCATACCAAATGTATTACAAAAGTTATTCAATTTAGTCATTCAATCTTGCAGACTTGTAGCAGATTTATTTAGAAGTATAACATCATCTGCATAGAGCAAAGAGCCGAGATTAACATCTCCAATTTTGATATCAGGTTTAATACCACTTTCCTTCATAATGTGATCCATATAGATAATGAATAAAAGATGGGAGGGACAATGTCCTTGTCTGACACCAGATTTAACATTAAACCATCTTTCTGTACTTCAATTCTTTTGCTGACTTACAACTCAAATAAAGACTAAATATTGCTTGATATAATGCTCCATTGACACCATACAACTGTAGCATTCATTCTGAACAGCTTCTCTCTTGGCACTTTGTCATGTGCCTTTTCCATGTCTTCTTCTTCTTCTTTTCAGCCATTTTCTGTCCACTGCTGGATTAAGGCCTCCTCCAGTTCTTTCCCCTTTCTCTGTTCTTGGCAATGGTTGACCAATTTTTCCCAAGAAAATTTGACAGTTCATCACTCCACCATCTTTTAGGACGCCCTCAGCCTCTTTTCCCTTCCTTTTGAATGCAGTTCGTTAGTATGGTGGTCCATCGCTCATCTTCTCTTCTGGATAGATGTACGGACCATTTCCATTTTAGTTTCTTATGGTGAAGATTGATGTCAGTGACGTGAGTCTGGTTTCTTATCTTTTAATGTGATGTCTTGCATCAACCTCTCCATTTTTCTTTGAGTTGTTGTTAGTTTATTTGTCAGTGCTTTTGTTAGCAACAAAGTTTCACAACCATCTGTGATGACTGGAAGTATACATTGGTTAAATGTCTTCGTTTTTAAACAGAGTGGGGCATCATTGTTTTGAAACATTTTTCAAAGTGGGACATCATTGTTTTTCCAGATCTACAAAATTTAAATACAGATCTTTGTTATATTCCCATGATTTCTTGTCGTAAAGTGAAAATTTGATCCTGACAGCCACTATTTGGGCTTGAATCCAGATTGTTCTTCACCAAGTTTCCCTTCCATAATACCTTTCAACCGTTTCTCAAGTATACTTGCGTAAATCATACTAGGAATACTCAGTAGGAAAATATCTCTGTAATTCTCACATTGTTTTATTTCCCTTTTTTATATATGGGTACTAGCTCTACTCCAATCATCCGGAATTCATTCCTCTGTCCAGACCTTCTGAACTATGCAGTGCAGCCACTGTAAGACTTTTATACCTCCATACTTGAGCAATTTTGGTCGAATATCATCTACTCTTGCTCCTTTCCACATTTCAGGCTTTTGATGGCTTTTTCTACTTCAAGTAAGGATATGTATTCCTGATAGCATGCCTGTTGAGTGTTTTTTTACAACTGTGCTGGCATCACTGCTTGTTTCATTTAGCAATTTTTCGAAGTAATTACTCCATATATCAAGGATATCTTTTTCACCAATTTTCATGTCACCTTTATCATCTCTAATTCCTTTTACCGCACTCTTTCTTCCATTTCTGAGCTTTTTAAACTGCTTCCAGAATATCTTGCCACCTTCTTGATATTTATTTTCTATATTCTCACCAACGTTTTCCAATGACTTTTATTTAGCTAGTTTTACACAGTGTTTACCTTTCTTACATTTCTCTCTGTATTCTCTAAGAGCACAGGCTGACTTATTTTCCAGGAACTTTTGATATGCTTTCTTCTTTTACTTCACTGCCTCTTTAACTTCCTGTGTCCACCATGGAGTTCTGATTTTTCTATCTTTACAGACTTCACCACATTCCTCTCTGGCTGAACCTCGAAGGTTTGGTTCCTGCTGTCAAACTCTTTCATTTTTTCTTGAATAATGTTTGCGTATTTTAATCTGCAGTTCACATCTGACAGCTGCTCAACTTTTATTCGCTTTAAAACTTTCTTACATGTTCTTCTTTTTAGTATGAAATTCAATTTTATCCTGCTCAAGACTAAATGGTGATCACTTCCAATTTCAAATCTTCTGTACATTGCAGTGGAAAAACATAGTCAATGAGACTTTTCTTATTCATTGCCTCTTCTCTCCATGTGAATTTGTGCACATTTTTATGTTGGAACATTGTATTAGTAATAACCAGTCCATGTCCTGAGCAGAAATAAAACAGGTATTTGCCATTATTATTAGCTTTGCTCTTTTCTCTAATTTTTCCCCAAATATTTTTATATATTGACAATCACTAACTACTTGGCTATTTAGATCCCCAACAAGGATCAACATTTCCTTTTTCATTGCGTCAGTAGCTTTTTTTAAAGACTCAAAAAATTCCTCCAGTTCTACCTTAGTAGAACCTTCTGTGGGAAGGCAGGCACAAATAAGTCATCATCATCATCATCATCAAATTCCTGCCATGTACCCTCAAGGGGTGTACAGGATATGACAGTACTACATGAAAAAATTACATCAATACTAACTTCCTATCTACAATTTTCCTCAAAATCAGTCTGTTACTTGTCAATACTCCAACATTATCAGATCTTATATTTCTATCGTCTAAGGCACTTTGTACTGTATCAATCCACCTATATCTTGGTCTTCCTCTGGGTCGTTTTCCTGCCAACCTGGCAGAGAACACTTGTTTTGCTAATCTTTCCTCTCCCATTCTATTTAAGTGACCATACCATCTGAGATTAGCTTTGCTAACGCATTCCTGGATGCTGACAATGTCAAGTTCTTTCCTAATATCCTCATTTTTAATATGATATTGCCATTGATGCCATCTGTTCACGCCTCTAATCTTTCTCAGGACTCTCATATCTGCTGTCTCTAGTGTTTGGTCAAGTGTTTTACTTCTGACCCAGCTCTCAGATCCATAAGTTAAAATTGGTTTGAACACAGTCTTGTATACAGCTAATTTAGTGTTCCGACTAATTTCTTTCTTATTCCATATGAATTTATTCAATTGACTTCCCACGACACCAGCTTTGCTGATTCTGTTGTCTATTTCTATATTTAGTTTACCATCTTCAGTAAAAATTGTGCCTAGGTAGCTGAAATGTTTTACTTGTTCCACAGGTTCTCCATTCACAACACAGTTGACATTTTCAATGATTCTGCCTATTTTCATTGTCTTTGTCTTTTTATTGCTGACCTTCATACCATATCTATTACAACAGCTATTCAATTTAGTCAGAGAATCTTGCAGACTTGTAGCGGATTTATTTAGAAGTATAACATCATCCGCATAAAGCAAAGAGCTGACATTAACATCTCCAATTTTGATATCAGGTTTAATACCACATTCCTTCATAATGTGATCCATATAGATAATGAATAACAGAGGGGATAATGTACATCCTTGTCTCACACCAGATTTAACATTAAACCATCTTCCTGTACTTCCTTCAATTCTAACTGCTGACTCACAACTCAAATAGAGACTAAGTATTGCTTGATATAATGCCCCATTGACACCATATAACTGCAGCATATTGAATAGCTTCTCTCTTTGCACCTTGTCATATGCCTTTTCCAAATCGACAAAACTTAAATACAGATCTTTGTTATATTCCCATGCTTTCTCGACTATTTGTCATAAAGTGAAGATCTGATCCTGACAGTCTCTATTTGGCCTGAATCCAGCTTGTTCTTCACCAAGCTTTTCTTCCACAATTCTTCTCAACCGTTTCTCAAGTATACTTGCATAGATCTTGCCAGGAACACTCAGTAGGGAAATACCTCTGTAATTCTCACATTCAGTTTTATTTCCCTTTTTATATATGGGTACTATGAGAGCTCTACTCCAATCATCGGGAATTCGTCCCTCTGTCCAGGCTTTCTGAACTATGCAGTGCAGCCACTGTAAGACTCTTATACCACCATACTTCAGCATTTCTGGTCGAATATCATCTACTCCTGCTGCCTTTCCACATTTCAAGCCTTTGATGGCTTTTTCTACTTCAAGTATGGATATGTATTCCTGACTGCATGCCTGGTCAGTGTTTTTTATCACTGTGCTGTCATCACTGCTTGTTTCATTTAGCAGTTTTTCAAAGTAATTACTCCATACTTCAAGGATATCTTTTTCTCCTGTTTTCATTTCACCTTTATCATCTCTGATTCCTTTTACAGCACTCTTTCCTCCATTCCTAAGCTTCTTCAACAACCTCCAGAATATTTTGCCACCTTCTTGATATTTATTTTCTATATTCTTGCCAATGTCCTCCCATGACTTTTGTTTAGCTAGTTTTACACACTGTTTAGCTTTCTTACATTTGTCTCTGTATTCTGTAAGAGACAAAGCTGACTTATTTGCCAGGAACTTTTGATATGCTTTCTTCTTTTCCTTCACTGCCTCTTTAACTTCCTGTGTCCACCAGGGAGTTCTGATTTTTTTATCTTTGCACACAACCTCACCACATGCCTCTCTGGCAGAATCAATCAATGTTTCCTTCAGAGTTTGCCACTGAATCTCCAAGGTTTGATTCCTGTTCTCAAACTCTTTCATTTTCTTTTCAATAATATTTCTGTATTTTAGTCTACAGTTTACATCTGAGAGCTGCTCAACTTTTATTCGCTTTAAAACTTTCTTACATGTTATTCTTTTCAATATGAAATTCAATTTTATCCTGCTCAAGACTAAATAGTGATCACTTCCAATTTCAAATCCTCTGTACACCCTGGTGTCCTGCACCAGGGAGAAAACATCACTATCAACAATAACATAGTCAATGAGAATTTTCTTATTCCTAGCCTCTTCTCTCCATGTGAATTTGTGCACATTTTTATGTTGGAACATGGTGTTAGTAATAACCAGTCCATGTCCTGAGCAGAAATCCAACAGATATTTGCCATTATTATTAGCTTTGCCCTTTTCTCCAAATTTTCCCAAAATATTTTTGTATGTCTCACAATCATTTCCTACTCTACTATTTAGATCCCCAACAAGGACCAACTTTTCCTTTTTCATTGTGTCAGTTGCTTTTTCTAGAGCCTCAAAAAATTCCTCCACTTCTACCTTAGTAGAACCTTCTGTGGGACCATAGGCACAAATAAGTCTCATTGTCCAGTTCCCCATTCTCATATTTGCCCACATTACTCTACTTGAGATTGACTGCCATTCAAGAAGATTAGCCTCGTATTTTGTGTTGAATACTATGGCTACTCCTTCTTTTCCTTGATTGTTATTGCCTGAATATAACATTTTGTATTTATTGCTCAGAAAGATCTCACCAGTTTTGGTCTTTTTTTGTTTCAGTCACCCCTATTATGTCGATCTGGTACTTATCTAATTCCTCAGCTAGCTCCATTTCTTTGCCATTCAGGCTTCTTACGATGATAGTACCGATCTTTAACTCTGGTGATGTTGAGTTGGGGTTTGTTTTCAGATTTGTTCCAGTAGCTGACTTTTCGCTGTTCGCCCTGGTTCCCTGGCAAAAACAACGGGGGCCTTGTTTAACCGGGCGACGCCCCCAGCCGGCATGAAATTTTGTCATGTTGTACCATCATTTTTTATTTTGGTTTAACCAATAAGAATACAATTTGGTCGGCTAAATCCCAAATTGCCAGCCCATCCTCGTTCGTTCAGTATCAAAGTAGATACCCAACAGGGTGCACCACGAGAAGGTGAGGATTGGATATTAGGTCAGAAGCCCTGGTTGGTTCTCCGCATTCCTTTAAAGGCTATGTGGAGGTCTCCTCTCAGTTATACAGCTTTGACCCTTAAATCTGAACACACACCCCAAATCAACATCAGCAGAGTTAAAGATCGGTACTGTCAACATAAGAAGCCTGAATGGCAAAGAAATGGAGCTAGTGGAAGAATTAGATAAGTACCAGATCAACATAATAGGGGTGACTGAAACAAAAAAAAGACAAAAACTGGGGAGATCTTTCTGAGCAATAAATACAAGATGTTATATTCAGACAATGATGTCAAGGAAAAGAAGGAGTAGCCATAGTATTCAACACAAAATATGAGGCTCATCTTCTTGAATGGCAGGCAGTGTTGTCAAGTAGAGTGATTTGGGCAAATATCAGAATGGAGAACTGGACAATGAGACTTATTTGTGCCTATTGTCCCACAGAAGGTTCTACTAAGGTAGAAGTGGAGGAATTTTTTGAGGCTCTAGAGAAAGCTACTGACACAATGAAAAGGAAAAGTTGGTCCTTGTTGGGGATCTAAATAGCAGAGTAGGAAGTGATTATCAGACATACAAAAATGTTTTGGGAAATTTGGAGAAAAGAGCAAAGCTAATAATAATGGCAAATACCTGTTGGATTTCTGTTCAGGACATGGACTGGTTATTACTAACACCATGTTCCAACATAAAAATGTGCACAAATTCACATGGAGAGAAGAGACAAGGAATAACAAAAGTCTCATTGACTATGTTATTGTTGATAGTGATGTTTTCTCCCTGCTGCAGGACACCAGGGTGTACAGAGGATTTGAAATTGGAAGTGATCACTATTTAGTCTTCAGCAGGATAAAATTGAATTTCATATTGAAAAGAATAACATGTAAGAAGGTTTTAAAGCATATAAAAGTTGAGCAGCTCTCAGATGTGAACTGTAGACTAAAATAAACAAAGATTATTGAAGAAAAGATGAAAGAGTTTGAGAACAGGAACCAAACCTTGGAGATTCAGTGGCAAGCCTTGAAGAAAACCCTGATTGATTCAGCCAGAGAGGCATGTGGTGAGGTTGTCTGCAAAGATAGAAAAATCAGAAGTATATGGTGAACACAGGAAATTAAAGAGGCAATGAAGGAAAAGAAGAAAGCATATCAAAAGTTCCAGGAAAATAAGTCAGCTTGTGCATTTAGAGAATACAGAGACAAATGTAAGAAATCTAAACACTGTGTAAAACTAGCTACACAAAAGTCATGGGAGGACTTTGGCAAGAACATAGAAAATCAATATCAAGAAGGTGGCAAAATATTTTGGAAGTGGTTGAAGAAGCTTATAAATGGAGGAAAGAGTGCTGTAAAAGGAGTTAGAGATGATAAAGGTGACATGAAAATGGGATAAAAAGATATCCTCGAAGTATGGAGTAATTACTTCGAAAAATTGCTAAATGAAACAAGCAGTGATAGCACAGTGGTAAAAAACACTCAAACAGGAATGCATATCCATACTTGGCACCTTGTCATCAAAGGCTTGAAATGTGGAAAGGCAGCAGGTGTAGATGATATTCAATTAGAAATGCTGAATTATGGTGGAATAAAGTCTTACACTGCCTGCACTGCATAGTTCAGAAAGGCTGGACAGAGGGACGAATTCCTGATGAATGGAGTAGAGCTCTCATAGTCTCCATATATAAAAAGGGAAATAAAACTGAATGTGATAATTACAGAGGTATTTCATTACTGAGTGTTCCTGGTAAGATATGCAAGTATACTTGAGAAATGGTTTGAAAAGGATTGTAGAAGAAAAGCTTGGTGAAGAACAAGCTGGATTCAGGCCAAATAGAGGCTGTCAGGATCAGATCTTCACTTTACGACAAATAGTCCAGAAACCATGGGAATACAACAAAGATCTGTATTTAAGTTTTGTCGATCTGGAAAATTCATATGACAAGGTGCCAAGAGAGAAGCTATTCAATATGCTACAGTTGTATGGTGTCAGTGGAGCATTATATCAAGCAATACTCAGTCTTTGTTTGAGTTGTAAGTCAGCGGTTAACATTGAAGGAATACAGGAAGATAGTTTAATGTTAAATCTGGTGTGAGACAAGGATGTACATTATCCTCTCTGTTATTTATTATCTATATGGATCACATTATGATGGAAAGTGGTATTAAACATGATATCAAAATTATAGATGTTAATGTCAGCTCTTTGTTTTATGTAGACGATGTTATACTGCTAAATAAATCTGCTACAAGTCTGCAAGATTCCCTGAGTAAATTGAATAACTGTTGTAATAGATATGGTATGAAGGTCAGCAATAAAAAGAAAAAGACAATGAAAATAGGCAGAATCATTGAAAATATCAACTGCATTGTGAACAGAGAACCTGTGGAACAAGTAAAACATTTCAGCTACTTAGGCACGATTTTTAGTGAAGATGGTAAATTAAATATGGAAATAGACAACAGAATCAACAAAGCTCGTATGGTAGGAAGTCAATTGAATAAATTCATATGGAATAAGAGAGAAATTAGTCAGAACAATAAATTAGCAGTATACAAGACAGTGTTCAAACCAGTTTTAACTTATGGATCTGAGAGCTGAGTCAGAAGTAAAACACTTGACCAAACACTAGAGACTGCAGATATGAGTGTCCTGAGAAATGGCAATATCATATTAAAAATGAGGATATTAGGAAAGAACTTGACGTTGTCAGCATCAAGGAATACATTAGCAGAGCTAATCTCAGGTGGTATGGTCACTTAAACAGACTGGACAAGGAAAGATTAGCAAAACAATTGTTCTCTGCCAGGTTGGCAGGAAAATGGTCCAATGAAAGACAAAGATACAGGTAGATTGACACGGTACAAAGTGCCTTAGACGATAGAAATACGAGATCTGATAATGTTGGAGTCTTGACAAGTAACAGACTGATTTGGAGGAAAATTGTAGATAGGAAGTTAGTAATGATGTAAATTTTTTATGTAGTACTATCATATCCTGTACATCTCTTGAGGGTACATGGCAGGAATTTGATGATGATGAACGTTGACAAAGAGAAAACCCAAAATAACACACTTCCGTCCTGTGACCACCTCAGTCCTGTGACTAGTGTTCAATGGACTGACTGAGGTGGTCGCTTATATATAAAACAAAACAACAAAGCAAGGGAAGGGGGATTTTCTCGAGGTTAAATAATGAAGGAAACCTGTTCCACCATTTGTCATAATGTTCACTTAATTTTACAACTTTTTGACTTGTACCTTTTCTTACACTGTTGATGTATGTATCTTTTCTGATCTTTTTTTTTTTTTTTTTTTTTTTTTTTTGGCATACCCTAAATGACCTGGTCCGTACCCCTGGGGGTATGATTATCCCAGGTTGGGGATCACTGTGATAAAGGAAAAGAAATTCACAATTTACTATAGAAATCTATCCACCATAACAAAAAAAAGGTTCTTGCAGTCTCTATGAGTTTGCTATGGTGAGAGACAACTGTATATATTTTAAGAGCATTTTATTAAAAGTTTTTTATTATTAAAAATTATAGAAACTACTGTGTTATTAGTAAAAGTTCAGTTTAATATAAACCAAAACAATCATTTAACATTTTGACCTTTATATTTGGAGTATATACAAAGAAACAAACTACATTACAATCTACAAGGTATGCTAAAGTTATATTAATTTGGTCAACTGTTAAAACTAGAAAAATCATTAAGAGCTTGGAAGTTGGAAGTTTATTTTCCACTTGGTTAGACTATAATAAATTTAGTTTAATCCTTTATTCAAGTGTAAGCAAACAGTGTGCACCTAAAGTATCTTTAGGACTGAGGCAACTCATAGTAAAGGTGAACTAGCTCTCATCACTCCTTGTCTCAGTATCTCCCATAATGCAAAGCACATCTCCTTGCAGACATGTATGCTATGCATTAAGGGAAGGAACATCTTTCTCTAAATCCAGAGTAATTTAATAATAAGATGGTACACCTTTTGGCAACTTGTATAAGTAAATATGACCTCTCCATTGCTTCTGCCTTGGTATCACCACTGCTGGGTCTGGCTCCCACTGACGAGACCTCAATAAAGGTAGAAACCGGTCTGGGTAGTGGCCCTTCCCTTAATACACACATGCACCTGAAGTATCTTTAGGACTGAGGCAACTTGTAGTAAAGGAGGACCAAGCTCTCATCACACCTTGTTTCAGTATCTCCCATAATGCAAAGCACATCTCCTTGCAGACACGTAAGCTATGCATTAAGGGAAGGAACATCTTTCTCTAAATCCAAAGTAATTTAATAATAAGATGGTACACTTATTGTACCAGTTTTAATTACTATTTGCATTGAGGGAAACCCAGAAATTTAGCTGAAAAATGTTCAACTTATTTGTGATAATATAAGCCCAACAATTGGAATGCCTAAAGGAATGAAACGTTGCAAAACATTAAAGAAACAGATACAAAAAAATTTCATTAAAATGTTCAACTTATTTGTGATAATATACGCCCAACAATTGAAATGCGTAAAGGAATGAAATGAAATGTTGCAAAACATTAAAGAAATAGATACAAAAAAATTTCATTAATAAAGACTAATACATAATGAATATGGATTGGTTGGAATCATGGTGTGAAGCAGCAGGAGTGTAAAGCCAGTGTATTGTGGCAGTTAACTGTGTGTTCTTTGGCTAGTTTGCAGTTTAAAAAAAAAAAAAAAACACTTCCAGGAAAGAAAACCTTGTCACCAGTATACAAGACTGGCTAACTGCCTAAATTCGTTGAAACACTGTATAGACAAACAGAAATTAATGATAAACGATGTGACTTTTTTCCTTCTTTATCCTCCCTTATAATAGTTTCTTGAAAAAATAAAATAAAAATAACATACCTTGAGTTGGTAGCTTCACAGTTTCTTTCACTGCCATGCATTCTCCAGAATGAATAATATCTACATGTATATGAATAAGGCATATCAATAAATAAACAATCATAATGCTTTGCTAAATAAGTTTTTGAAAGTTTTCTGACTTCAAAATATAAACATTGCTGTCATTTCCAAACACATGCAAATACAAATGTTTGCACATATGGCAACTTCATGAGTGCTTTTAGAAAATGACTGCTATATGCTTTAAATGGTATTCACTACATGAAAAGTACACACACACACACACACCATAAGTAGCATATTTTGTTCATTATACACTACATTGCCTTTATTATAGCACTGGGTACCAATATATGATATCCTAAAAACTGAACTTCTATTTATCTGACCTCCTGACTAAAATTTTGTTTTATTTTTGTTCTAGGATTTCACTTAGTATCTATAAAGTTTAATGTAAGAAGTTTTGCCTCTGATCCTAATATTTGATTATTTCATTACAAATACAAATTTCCTGGAATAACAAAATAAATACGCTGTTATTTGCAGATGATCAGGTAATAATATTAGATAAGGAAGACAATTTACAAAGAGAAATATATAATTTAAACGTTATAGTAGAACGGTTCGGAATGAAAATTTCTATAGATAAAACTAAAACGAGGCATTTTGTGGACAAACTCTAGTTAGAAGTAAAATAGTTATTAATAATAAAATAATAGAACAGATAAATACTTTGTTATCTTGGATGTGAAATATCATATAAAGGAGAAAAAGACATAAAATTAAAAACTTCAAAATTTTTAGATTATAGACGTCATAAATAGAACACTCAATCCAAATATAGTACAAAAAGAAATATGCTTGAAAATATACAATACTTTAGCAGTGCCCACAATATTATATGCCAGTGAAATTTGGGCAATAAACAAACAAGATAAACAAAGAATAAAAACAAGTGAAATGAGATTTATGAGAAGAACCAAAATACACATTATTAGACAAAAAAAGAACAAAGACATTTTAAAAGAACTAAAAACAAAATCAATAGAAGAAAAACTAAATAATTATAAACAAAAATGGATAGAACATGTAAACTGAATGGCCAACATCCGATATCCTACACAAATACTAAATTATAAGCCAATTGGAAAAAGAAGGTAGGGTAGACGTAGACCTCAAAAAAAAAAAGAAAAGAAAAAAAAAGGATATTGGATGGATAATGAGACTGGAACAGACCAATATGGTCTATACCCATAATTAGTGTTAATAATGATGAACTTTGATAGCTGAAGTCACTGCAGCATACAAAAATCAAAATGGTATAACAGCATCAGATACAGTTGATTTTCACCATATTAATCTTTAATGGGATTTTTCAGTAGTTTGTTATAGTGAATAAATTTATTACAGTGATGTTTACTATAGTGATAGTCAACTGTAATAGTAGCTTTTTCACCTATTAGACAGTATATTATAGTTGACAAGAAATTATATTTTCTTTCATCCAAGCATATGCAAATAAGTGGTACTTCACTGCTGGTCTGGACAGTTAGTTGTAGAATAGATATGCACTTTTATCTGAAGAAACCAAGTCTAAATCCTGCTGTGAGATTGTAAAAATATGGCAGATGATTTAAGTCATAGCTCAGGTGGTAATATAACAATTTCCTTGGGTTGGAAACAGTTCAAATCTTATTTAGGACGAAAGAGAGGAAAAAAATTATAATGGCTTCTCAATTGAGAGTGAGCTAGATAGTCTGATGTGGAATTAACAGGATTTTCCTCTTGAAAATTTTGCTTTTTCATACCGCAAAGTAGACAAACTGGCTAGAGAAATTATTACAGTATTAATTAGGCTTCTATGAAACTAAGTTACTTTTTTTTGTTTTTTTGGAAGGAACACTTATGGTAATTTGCAGTAAAATCAACTGCTATCAGTATATAAACAAAATAAATTGCTTGACAGCTAATATGCGTGAGTGGATGAAAAAAATAAATACATTCTTATCTACTATAACATACATTTTAATGCTGTTTACTTGCATAAATTCATGTGTGCCTAGCAAAAATGATTTAATATATGATGTAACCAGTTTATAGTAAGATGAGTAAGTTGAATAACATGAGAAATATGAAGGGCAATGAGATGGCCTCCAGATCAGAGTTTTGAATTTATCTAATGTGCCACAGGTTTACAACTTTTCCTAAGTAGAATTATCATAAAAAAAAAAAAAAAGAAACAACTTCTCAACCATGCTTTTTACAGGAAGCTAGGATATATGACTGAAAACAAAAATATATCTTGTCAAATATAATGTACAATTCATGGAAAGAAGTCAATGCACATCCACATGGGCAAGGTGTAACAAGCCCTGTGTTTGCAGCTGGTATAATTTGGAGGCATATGATGCTTCCAAGTTGGTGCAACTATGTACAGGTGAAATAGCTGCAAGAAAGGAATTGATGGATTTTAAAAGAGGTGTTGCAGGTCTATCTGTTTGGCAAATCGATGACACATTGGGCCATCCCAAATCACCATACTGAGAAGGAGGTGCAGGGAGTCAACTGCAAATGCTACAGACCTGCAGTGGACAATCTACTTATCAAAGGCAAATGGAAATGGACGACCCATGTTTGTTTAAATTTAGTTGATTTCTGAGTGCCACTGCAGATTCCAAAATTAGTCTTTCTTTTCTAAACTTACTGTGGTTGAGTGTGGTAGTTTTCTTCCAGAAGATCCTGTGAGTGGTATCTAATACATGGTCTGCAAGACCAGATTAACCATAGTCTGGATTGTAAATGTAAGTTTTGTGTTCAATCTAAACAGATGGTGGCTGATCTACCTGTCTATGTGAAGTAAGCCAACTTCGGACAGACAACAAGAAAGACTATTTTCGGAATCTCCAGCGGTACTCAGAAATTAACCAGTTTTAAACAAATATGGGTGCAAAAAAAAAAAAAACTTTCCAGAATTTGTGAAAAATTAATCATCAGAAGCCCCAATTTACATCCAAGGCCTCCTACAAATGCCCATAGAAGGTGCACCACATAGATAGGACTTTAGAGTCATCATAACCACATGTTTCAATGATTATTGAGTTGTTTTTGTGTCGTGTGTGTTATAAGTGTTATTTGTACTCCCTGAAGATGACTCAGTGAAACATGAAATATTAGAAGATTAAAATTAGTTTTTAATCTTTTCTTAGTGCTGTCAATACTCCATTAAACCACCAACATGATATCTGTGAAACTGTTCTCTTGCTAGTAGGATGACCACATGCAACAATTTTTCAGGCATCTAAAAAATAATAATAATAAATAAATAAATAAATATATATATATATATTAAAAAGCTTTAATGACTGATACCGAGAGATAAAAAGACGACATGGTATATTTGAAAATATACTACTAGTTTACTAGTTTCGTTCAATTGATCAACATCTTCAGGTATCACAATCGAAGAAATATATAAAGAATTACAGAGACTTAAAATTGCATTAACAGAACAAGTACAAAAAAAAAGACAGTAGCATGTTTGAAAACAAAATGCGAGCTTGAATTCCAAATAAATGTAGACTACGTGCTGTCGCAAGTGCACTAATACTGAACAGAGGCAACATGTGCACCAGAGAGATTGAAACTTAGGCTGTTGTTGATATGGGAAGAATCTAGAGAAATTTCTCTAGATTCGACAATCTTTCTCTCGAGCTCATCATAGCACACATGGATGTTAGAAGTTTGAGTCCAGTTCACAATGTGTTGGCGGCCTTTGTCTGAGTTAACTGAAAAGAGAATGTGGCTAGAGAGAGCGCTGGCTCTAGTCCTGTTATAGGAGAATCTCTACGTGTTCTTCAAAACGTAGAACACGCTACTGTTTTTGTATTTGTTCTGTTAATGCAATTTTAAGTCTCTGTAATTCTTTATATATTTCTTTGATTGTGATACTTGAAGATGTTGATCAATTCAACGAAACTAGTAAACTAGTAGTATCTTTTCAAATATACCATGTCATCTTTTTATCTCTCGGAATCAGTCATTAAAGCTTTTTAATAATATTTCCAACCGAGTAAAAATGAATTATGAAAATATCTACTTTCCCGATGACGAGGAATTAAATTCGCTGGTCAAAGAATATCAGCAGAATCTCAGAGCGACTGGATTATACATCAACAGACTTGTATTTCTCAAAAGATGTAAGTGCAATTCTATTATTCCATGCTTCCTTAATTTTAAAGAATCGATAAAAACTGCTAGAGCTGAAAGGATTTACAGGAGAGCAAAACTGGATCTTTTATTGGAACGCATTTATGATACCAAACGTTGTCTTTCCGCTTATTTCTCTAAGAAGACCTATCATGAAACACTTTTATCTCATTGACTAGACAGTTCCTCTTGGAACTATTTAAAAGAAATTAGCACTCTTAAAGCTTCTAAAATACAGAATTTAAATAAAATCAACCTCATTAAAAAATATGATTCTCTTAAATATATACAGGATAGCAAAACTTCTCATTTTGACTCTACCTATTTAAAAAAAGTTGTTATCAATAAGTCTTCCCATCAACTATCTTTGGCAGAAGAAAACATACTTGCTAAAGGTCTCAACTTTGTCACTGCTCCTACATCCATTCCTAAAGAACATCTCTTAACAAAGATAGAAAAGGCAACTTCTTTATTACCAAAAAAAGAAGCTAACCTCCTCTGTATGGAAGCCATTTTCACCATAAATAAAGCTAGACCTCCACCTGACAACATTTCTTACTCTGAAAGAGCAGCTATTAAGTCCTTAAAAGAAATAATAACATCGTTATTCTTCCGGCTGACAAAGGGAATGCGACTGTCATCTTAGACAAGTCTGATTACCATAATAAAATCTTGGAACTTTTAAACAGTGATATTTACTCAGAAATTAATAGTGACCCTATGATTGAACTACACAATAGAACTAATAATTTATTAAAAACCACCTTGGAGTTACAAAGAAACATTCATCTTTCTCTTAGGTCACTTCATCCCTTGATCCCTCGACCATATGGTCTCCCCAAGATTCACAAAACAAACTGCTCACTCAGACCTATAGTTGAGGGCATACACTCTCCTACCTAAAACCTCTCCAAATATCTTGCGAGTTTTCTAAGAAATCTTTCTGGAATTTCCTCTTCACATATTAAAAACTCTGCAGATTTTGTTTCAAAAATCAAGGATATCAAACTTAAAAAAAACAGATTTAATGGCCAGTTTCGATATTGTTTCTCTCTTTACAAACGTGCCTGCTCAAGAAGTCCTCGATCTTCTCAAGAACAAATTATCAAAAAAACTCTTTGCTTTACTCTCCCATTGCATAAAGTCAGGATACTTCAAATATGACAATAAGATCTACTTACAAAACTCAGGTCTGGCCATGGGCAGCCCACTCTCTCCGATTCTCGCAGATATATTTCTGAATGATTTTGAAGAAAAAGCTATTAACTTCTTCCCCCTTAAACCAAAATTTTGGTATTGTTATATTCATAATATTTTCCTCATCTGGGAAGATGGTGTCAACAACCTCAGTTTATTTTTAGACCACCTAAACAAGTGTCATGAAAAAATCTCTTTTACCTTCGAACTGGAATCGAATGACTGCCTCCCCTTTCTAGACCTGAAACTTACCAGATGTGCTGAGAGTATTAAAATCTCAATTTTTAGAAAGCCTACTCATACTGATTAGATACCTTCATGCTTTCTCCCATCACTAACCCCCACAAAAATTTGGTATTATTTCCACCTTAGCTCACCGAGCCAAAACTTTACTTACAGAAGAAGCAGAAATTGAAAATGAACTTCTTTTTCTTAAAAAAACTTTTATTAATAATGGTTTCTCTCCTAAGAAAATTGACAAATTTCTTTCTCCACGTCACTCAACTACTTCTGAAGATCCCTCTTCCCCCAGAGCCTTAATCTCTTTGCCTTACATCAGCTCTCTTTCACCAAAACTGGCAAAAATTCTCAAGAAGTTTAACTTCAGAACTTGCTTCACTACGCTCCCAAAACTTCGTTTGATACTTAGTAAACCTAAAGAGAAACATCTTCCAACTCAGCTTCCATGTGTGTACAAGATTTTATGTGATTGTGGAAAGCCATACTATGGCCAGACTACTAAATCCATCCTTCTACGTTTGGAAGAACACCGTAGAGATATCTCCTATAACAGGACTACAGCCAGTGCTCTCTCTAGCCACATTCTCTTTTCAGTTAACTTAGACGAAGGCTGCCAACACATTGTGAACTGGAATCAAACTTCTAACATTCATGTGTGCTATGATGAGCTTGAGAGAAAGATTGTCGAATCTAGAGAAATTTCTCTAGATTCTTCCCATATCAACAACAGCCTAAGTTTCAATTTCTCTGATGCACACATTGCGTCTGTTCAGTATTGGCGCACTCGGGACAGCGCGTAGTCTACATTTATTTGGAACTCAAGCTCGCATTTTATTTTCAAACACGCTACTATCTTTTTGTACTTGTTCTGTTAATGCAATTTTAAGTTTCTGTAGTTCTTTATATATTTCTTTGATTGTGATACCTGAAGATGTTAATCAATTCAACGAAACTAGTAAACTAGTAGTATCTTTTCAAATATACTATGTCATCTTTTTATCTCTCGGTATCAGCCATTAAAGCTTTTTAATAATATTTCCAAACGAGTAAAAATGAATTATGAATATATATATATATATATGTGTGTGTGTGTGCGCGCGTGTGTGTGTGTGTGTGTGGCTAGAGATCGATTTCAACATTCTCAGTGGACCTAAATGCAAAGGACAGTGGTTTATTAATTAGTGCCTGCCCAAGTTCTAATTATCTGTTACCTGCTTGAAACAGGAGTTATGTGGGTTGAATGCATATCACCATATTCTAGAGATTTTTAGGCCTTCATTGTTGAGATTAGGGTGGTTCATTTGGATTGTTGCATTCATAACAGGTGTTGTATGATGTAAGGGATGGATGCCTTTCCAATTAGTGCTGTGGAATATCCAGGACATGATCAGAATGGTCTGATTTCCTATGATTATAAATTTGATGTTCATGTTCCTTTTTTATTTTCAGATTAGAAATCTTTTTTTGACTCATCCATGATAGGTTGTAAACCTATAGTATATTAACACTGTTTGGTGGACTAGAGATTTTTTTTCTATTAATTTTTTGTTGTATTTATTTTTTGGAGCCTCTGCAGCTCATATGGTTTCAATGTAGCCATTTGGCTGGAAAGACCTGGGTTCAAATCCTGTCAATGATGCAAGGAACACTTATCTACACTTTTCAGTCAAAGGTGAGTTAGCCAGTATCATACGAAGGTGGAGGGTTTTTTATCCCAGAAACTCAGGTTTTATTGTCCAACAAAACAAGCAAACTGACCCTGTGAACACAAATATCTACAGACGTAGGATACTTAACTGAAAGATGGAAGAGATTAGAGCCTCACCATCTTATCTTTTTAATGCATACTATGGTTCTCAGATAGAGATTCATAATAGTCAACATCCTGGATGGTGATGACACTTGAAAGGAGAGGATTTATTTTTTATATAATCCAGAAACCCTGTAAATGGAGAACCTGTGGAACAAGTAAAACATTTCAGCTACTTAGGAACGATTTTTACTGAAGATGGTAAATTAAATATAGAAATAGACAACAGAATCAACAAAGCTGGTATGGTAGGAAGTCAATTGAATAAATTCATATGGAGTAAGAGAGAAATTAGTCGGAACACTAAATTAGCTGTATACAAGACAGTGTTCAAACCAGTTTTAACTTATGGATCTGAGAGCTTGGTCAGAAGTAAAACACTTGACCAAAGACTAGAGACCACAGATATGAGAGTCCTGAGAAAGATTATAGGCGTGAACAGATGGCATCAATGGCAATATCATATTAAAAACGAGGATATTAGGAAAGAACTTGACATTGTCAGCATCCAGGAATGCGTTAGCAGAGCTAATCTCAGGTTGTATGGTCACTTAAACAGAATAGGCAAGGAAAGATTAGCAAAACAAGTGTTCTCTGCCAGGTTGGCAGGAAAACGACCCACAGGAAGACCAAGATATAGGTGGATTAATACGGTACAAAGTGCCTTAGATGATAGAAATATAAGATCTGATAATGTTGGAGTCTTGACAAGTAACAGACTGATTTGGAGGAAAATTGTAGATATGAAGTTAGTAATGATGTAAATTTTTCATGTAGTACTATCATATCCTGTACACCCCCTTGAGGGTACATGGCAGGAATTTGATGATGATGAGAAACTCTGCTCTAGAGACTAAATATGGAACCTTTTCAAGCCACTTCAAGCTTCTAATAAGCTGGGTGATTATATCAGACAATGAAATTCATATCCCACCTAAAAGGAATCGCAAGCATTCATGCTCATGGCAGTCAAACTCACAGCCTGTAGGCTGGAGAGCAGTTACAAGGTGGTTCCATAAGTTTTTGGCCTGCCTAATTTTTAGAGACAATAGAAAGAAAACAACTGTGTCACTTTTCAACATAATCTCTCTTTACTTCAATACACCTTTCACATCTTTGAATTAACATTTGTATGCCTTTGAAAAAATAGTCTGCAAAATGGCCTAAAACTGCATCTTTTACCTCAGTGTCATCTGCAAATTATCTTCCTCGAAGACCTTCAGTTTCGAGAAAAAGTAGCAGCGTGTGCTAGATCTGGACTGTAGGATGGGTGTTCAATCTCCTGGAAGCCACACTCCTTCACTGGAGCCTCGACAACACCTATATGGACTGGAGCATTGTAGTGAAGCAGGCGAATACCATGACTCAGCATTCCTCATCTCTTCTTTATGGCATCATGCAATTTGTGCAGGACTAAAGCATAATATTCTGCATTCACAGTGATATTCCTTTCCTTGTAGCCAATCAAAAGAATTCCCCAGCAATCACAAAAGATTATTGTCATAATCTTCTTAATGGACTCAGTGATCTTGGCTTTTCTCAGTGGTACTTCGCCTGGTTTGCACCACTCCATGAATTCCCTTTTGGAAAGCAGATCATAATAAAGTACCATGATTTCATCCCCAGTGACAATGGATTCTAGCACTTGTCTCTGATTCCCTTGGCAAAACTCTAAAAACTTGCTGATGCAAAAGATGGTTGTTATAGAACGCTGCAACCTTGCTGAGATTGCTTTGATCTTCAGCAGTTTCTCATTGCGCAGTTACTCCTCAACAATGGGGGGGGGGGGGAGAGACATTTTCCTCAGTCATCACTTCCACAGGCTGACCATCACAAGGATCATTTTTGATGCTCTCTCTCTTCCAAGGCGAAACTGTTTAGCCCATTCCTGAATTGTGGAATAGGAAGGAAAACCTTCACCATAAACACCATCCAATTGCTATTTCCAATTTGGAGAAAGCCCTTCTTTGGTAAAAAAAAACTTTATCACAGCATGGTATTCAATTTTTAACATTACAGCCACTTAGCATGCCATGTGTTAATCAAATGAGTGCCTCCAACTGAATGACACAAGTAGAGTTGAAACTGGTACACTAACCTCCCCATAGATGGTGCTATTTGTCACGCACTGTTTTAAAATTGGTGCAAATTTTGTATGTCAGGCCAGAAATTTTTGAACCTGCTTCATATGCTAACCACTCAAGCCAACCAGAATGGCATACACAGGTATCCCTTGATTAATGCAATTAATTAATCCCTTGATGTTACTGCGTATATCATAATCACATTAATCAAATATAATAATTAATGGTAAAAATTTGTTTTATATGATCTCATCAGCATAAATTCTATGATAACAAGCAAAATGACTCTCTACATCTTGGCAAACAAGCATTCTTCGATTAACATCTAGATCCATATCCATTACTTGCTGCTTATGCGAATCTAAACTGCAAAATATTCCATCCAGTTCTTTGATTGTTATCTCCTTTGGAAATTCAATCATCACATTCCATTTGTTTTGTCTTCATATGCACGTTGTTGTTCAATTTCAAGAAGATTATTGTCACTGAAATCTTTTTAATTTGAATCCAATAATTCTTTAACATCTTCTGCATTGTTCTTCACCAGTTGCAACGATTTCTTCAACCACACTGTTCACAGGATTTTGAAAATCACCTAAGTCAATAGCACATTCTGGCAAAAGGTTTTTCAAAATGGCTCTTGTGCAGCTAGAAGAACTTGCTCCCATGAGTCATGAATGTTTTCAAGTGCATGTTTAATGTTAAAATTTTTCCAGAATTCTTCGGACATAATCACATTTTCTCCCATTGTTGTTGTTTCTACTGCCTTTGAGAATGTCTTTTTAAGAAAAAATGCTTTAAAAGCTGCAATGATGCTCATGTTCATGGGTTGTAGCAATAATGTCGTATTTGGCGGAAAACATAAAACTTTCACATTCTCACACAGATCATTAAGAGAATTTGAATGACCAGGTGCATTATCTAAAAGCAAAAGAGTCCTTTCTTTTAGGCTTGCACGGTGATCCGAATGCATTTTTGGAAATTATGGAGACAACTACTGTGTTTGAATAAAAACTTTAGTTTAATATTACTAAAATTTTACAATTCGACGTTTCGACCTTTATGTCAAGGTCATCTTCTGGAGCGTACAAATATACACAAGAAACAAGCTATACCACAATCATACTGGTTCGTTAAAGACACTGACTAACCGCTACCACAATTGTTGGCCTGACCTCTGGTGAAAAAAAAAAAAATAAAAAATTAAAATAAAATAAAATAAAAAAAATTATACATCAACGCTAGAGTCCTATTATTTGTGTTGTCTACTATATACATATATTAACATCATTCCATCCAGTTGGAGTGGAATGGTTTCTAATACTAGCAGATTGGCTAGAGTCCTGACTTATGTTGAATCTTTCATATTAGGTTGGCTGAATGTGTGCCATCCAGATCTTTGGAATTTTCATACCATCTTTATTGTTGATATTTGGGTGGTTTATCAGGATTTCGCAGGATTCTTTAAATTTTCTTTCATACCATGTTTTTGTGCAGTGTAAGGAGCAGGTGCTTTTCCAGTTGATTTGGTGTAAGGTGTTAAGTGCATGGTCTGAGAGAGGCCTGCTTCACCATAATGGTTATATTTAATGTGTCTAATGTGTTCTTTCTTGCGTATAGGGATTGTCCGTCCTGTTTCACCAATGTACGGTAAGTTACAGGTGCAGCGGATGCAATAGACTCCAGGATGTGCTAATGGGAGGAGAGGATCCTTAGAGGAGCTGAATATGGTTTTAAGTTTAGTGGGTGGTTTAAATGTGGCATTGAGGTTATAATGTTGTAGGATTCTGTTGATTTTTTCTGATAACCCTTTAATGTATGGGATGGCTATGGTTTTACTGTAATCTAGATTCGTTTTTGTTGTGGTTTTATAGAGTATTTTATTGACAGTATTTTTGTTATAGCCATTGTTTATGAATGTGTCACTAATGATTTTTAGTTCTTGTTTCAGGGCTTGCTGGTTAGAGCAAATAGTTGTGGCTCTGTTTTTAAGGGTGTTTATGACTCCATATTTTTGTGCTGGGTGGTGGTATGAATTCGCATGTATGTATTGGCCCATGTGTGTCGGTTTTCGCTAGACCGTGAAGGATAGACTGCCTGAAGGAAGACGTGTAACTAGTGCGTCTAGGAACGGGAGCGAATTTTGGTTTTCGATTTCGATGGTAAATTGTATGCGTTCGTGTTGTTTGTTTAGGTGGCTGAGGAATGTAGCATTTGTCGCCCGTGCAGCCAGATCGCGAACACGTCGTCAACGTATCTGAGCCAGATTGTCGGTCGAAGCGTGGCAGAATCAAGAGCCCTTTGCTCAAAGGTTTCCATGTAGAAGTTCGCGATTGGGGGGGATAATGGTGAGCCCATGGCTGTACCTTCCTTTTGTAGGTAGAATTTGTTTTGCCACACGAAGTAACCGGACTTTAGTACGTGGGCAAAGAGGGCTGTAATGTCGGGCGGAAATTTGTTCTGTAGTAGGAGAATTGTGTCATTGATGGGGACATTAGCGAAAAGGGCAGAAACGTCAAAACTGACTAATAAGTCGTCTTTGTCGAGTGTTATGTTTTTGATGTTGTTTATAAAAAAAAATTTTTTTTTTGACCGCACAGAAAAAGTAATGCTTAGAGAACAGATCCAAACAGCCCGCCGAAACCTAGCTACAACACAAAATCTAGTTTCTAAATTACAATCAGAACTATCGAACTATGTTAATCCAGACATTCTACAAACACTTGAAAGAATTACTGACAATTCGGCCAAGCATACCCTGGAAAAGAATAAAGAAAAACTCAAGAAAAAATTCCACAGGTTGAAACAACGGCAAAATATGGCGGCCAATCAGAGGACTTTCGCCGTTGTTCAGGGTGTGGCTTGATATGTTGATCACATGGTTCTTGCTTGTCGGTAGTTGGTCGCTCCTTGTCTCCCTTGTTTGTTGTTCATTGTTGTTTCTTGGGGACGAACACCTGTAACTTACCATACATTGGTGAAACAGGACGGACAATCCCTATACGCTAGAAAGAACACATTAGGCACATTAAATATAACCATTATGGTGAAGCAGGCCTCTCAGACCATGCACTTAACACCTTACACCAAATCAACTGGAAAAGCACCTGCTCCTTACACCGCACAAAAACATGGTACGAAAGAAAATTAAAAGAATCCTGCGAAATCCTGATAAACCACCCAAATATCAACAATAAAGATGGTATGAAAATTCCAAAGATCTGGATGGCACACATTCAGCCAACCTAATATGAAAGATTCAACATAAGTCAGGACTCTAGCCAATCTGCTAGTATTAGAAACCATTCCACTCCAACTGGATGGAATGATGTTAATATATGTATATAGTAGACAACACAAATAATAGGACTCTAGCGTTGATGTATAATTTTTTTTATTTTATTTTATTTTTATTTATTTTATTTTTTTTCACCAGAGGTCAGGCCAACAATTGTGGTTGCGGTTAGTCAGCGTCTTTAACGAACCAGTATGATTGTACTATAGCTTGTTTCTTGTGTATATTTGTACGCTCCAGAAGATGACCTTGACATAAAGGTCAAAACGTCGAATTGTAAAATTTTAGTAATATTAAACTAGTTTTTATTCAAACATGGTAGTTGTCTCCATAATTTCCAAAAATGCAAAAGCAAAAGAGCTTTGAAAGATAAGTTATTTCTCTTGCAATAAGCTTCAACTGCTGAACAAAAATAAGACTTAAACCAATCTTTGAATAGGCTCTGGGAAACCCAAGTCTTCAGATTTGCCCACCAAATTACAGGTAAAGAGTTCTTGTTACATCTTTTAAAAGCCCCTGGGTTCTGAGTTTGATAGACAAGCAGCAGCTTCAATTTAAAATCTCCATTAGCATTCCCTCCAAGCATAACAGTTAAGTGATCTTAACCATATAGCAAGGCTGCACTGCTGCTTCTTTTTTTGATATAAAAGTCATCATCATCAAATTCCTACCATGTACCAACAAGGGGTGTACAGGATATGATAGTACTACATGAAAAAATTATATCATTAATAACTTCCTATCTACAATTTTCCTCCAAATCAGTCTGTTACTTGTCAAGACTCCAACATTATCAGATCTTATATTTCTATCGTCCAAGGCACTTTGTACCGTATCAATCCACCTATATCTTGGTCTTCCTCTGGGTCGTTTTGCTGCCAACCTGGCAGAGACCACTTGTTTTGCTAATCTTTCCTTGCCCATTCTGTTCAGGTGACCATACTACCTGAGATTAGCTCTGCTAAAGCATTCCTGGATGCTGACAATATCAAGTTCTTTCCTAATATCCTCGTTTTTAATATGATATTGCCATTGATGCCATCTGTTCACGCCTATAATCTTTCTCAGGACTCTCATATCTGCGATCTCTAGTCTTTGGTCAAGTGTTTTATTTCTGACCCAACTCTCAGATCCATAAGTTAAAACTGGTTTGAACACTGTCTGGTATACAGCTAATTTAGTGTTCCGACTAATTTCTCTCTTATTCCATATGAATTTATTCAATTGACTTCTCACCATACCAGCTTTGCTGATTCTGTTGTCTATTTGTATATTTAATTTACCATCTTCAGTAAAAATCGTGCCTAAGTAGCTGAAATATTTTACTTGTTCCACAGGTTCTCCATTCACAACACAGTTGACATTTTCAATGATTCTGCCTATTTTCATTGTCTTTGTCTTTTTATTGCTGACCTTCATACCATATCTATTACAACAACTATTCAATTTAGTCAGAGAATCTTGCAGACTTGTAGCGGATTTATTTAGAAGTATAACATCATCCGCATAAAGCAAAGAGCTGAAATTAACATCTCCAATTTTGATATCATGTTTAATACCACTTTCCTTCATAATGTGATTCATATAAATAATGAATAACAGAGGGGATAATGCACATTCTTGTCTCACACCAGATTTAACATTAAACCATCTTCCTGTACTTCCTTCAATTCTAACTGCTGACTTACAACTCAAATAAAGACTAAGTATTGCTTGAGATAATGCCCCATTGACACCATATAACTGGTGTCAATGGGGCATTATATCAAGCAATACTTACATAGCTATTCAATATGCAGCGTATTGAATAGCTTCTCTCTTGGCACCTTATCATATGCCTTTTCCAAATCAACAAAACTTAAATACAGATCTTTGTTATATTCCCATGCTTTCTCGACTATTTGTCATAAAGTGAAGATCTGATCCTGACAGTCTCTGTTTGACCAAAATCCAGCTTGTTCTTCACCAAGCTTTTCTTCCACAATTCTTCTCAACCGTTTCTCAAGTATACTTGCATATATCTTACCAGGAACAGTCAGTACAGATATACCTCTATAATTCTCACATTCAGTTTTATTTCACTTTTTATATATGGGTACTATGAGAGCTCTACTCCAATCATCGGGAATTCGTCCCTCTGTCCAGGCATTCTGAACTATGCAGTGCAGCCACTGTAAGACTCTTATACCACCGTACTTCAGCATTTCTGGTCGAATATCATCTACTCCAGCTGCCTTTCCACATTTCAAGCCTTTGATGGCTTCAAGTATGGATATGTATTCCTGACTGCATGCCTGGTCAGCATTTTTTACCACTGTGCTGTCATCACCGCTTGTTTCATTTAGCAGTTTTTCAAAGTAATTACTCCATAATTCAAGGATATCTTTTTCTCCCATTTTCATGTCACCTTTATCATCTCTAATTCCTTTTACAGCACTCTTTTCTCCATTCTTAAGCTTCTTCAACAACCTCAAGAATATTTTGCCACCTTCTTGATATTTATTTTCTATATTCTTGCCAAAGTCCTCCCATGACTTTTGTTTAGCATTCTTGCATTTGTCTCTATATTCTCTAAGAGCACAAACTGACTTATTTGACAGGAACTTTTGATATGCTTTCTTCTTTTCCTTCATTGCCTCTTTAACTTCCTGTGTCCACCAGGGAGTTCTGATTTTTTTATCCTTGCAGACAACCTCACCACATGCCTCTCTGGCAGAATCAATCAATGTTTTCTTCAGAGTTTGCCACTGAATCTCCAAGGTTTGATTCCTGTTCTCAAACTCTTTCATTTTTTCTTCAATAATCTTTGTGTATTTTAGTGTACAATTCACATCTGAGAGCTGCTCAACTTTTATTCGCTTTAAAACTTTCTTACATGTTATTCTTTTCAATATGAAATTCAATTTTATCCTGCTCAAACTAAATAGTGATCACTTCCAATTTCAAATCCTCTGTACACTCTGGTGTCCTGCACCAGGGAGAAAACATCACTATCAACAATAACATAGTCAATAAGACTTTTCTTATTCCTTGCCTCTTCTCTCCATGTGAATTTGTGCACATTTTTATGTTGGAACATGGTGTTAGTAATAACCAGTTCATGTCCTGAGCAGAAATCAAACAGATATTTGCCATTATTATTAGCTTTGCTCTTTTCTCCAAATTTTCCCAAAATATTTTTGTATGTCTCACAATCATTTCCTACTCTGCTATTTAGATCCCCAACAAGGACCAACTTTTCCTTTTTTATTGTGTCAGTTGCTTTTTCTAAAGCCTCAAAAAATTCCTTCACTTCTACCTTAGTAGAACCTTCTGTGGGACCATAGGCACAAATAAGTCTCATTGTCCAATTCGCCATTCTGATATTAGCCTACATCACTCTACTTGAGACTGCCTACCATTCAAGAATATTAGCCTTGTATTTTGTGTTGAATACTATGGCTACTCCTTCTTTTCCTTGATTGTCATTGCCTAAATATAACATTTTGTATTTATTGCTCAGAAAGATCTCACCAGTTTTGGTCTTTTTTGTTTCAGTCACCCCTATTATGTCGATCTGGTACTTATCTAATTCCTCAGCTAGCTCCATTTCTTTGCGATTCAGGCTTCTTACGTTGATAGTACCGATCTTTAACTCTGGTGATGTTGAGTTGGGGTTTGTTTTCAGATTTGTTCCAGTAGCTGACTTTTCGCTGTTCACCCTGGTTCCCTGGTGAAAACAATGGGGGCCTTGTTTAACCGGCGACGCCCCAGCCGGCACGAAATTTTGTCATGTTGTACCATCATTTTTTATTTTGGTTTAACCAATAAGAATACAATTTGGTCGGCTAAATCCCAAATTGCCAGCCCATCCTCGTTCGTTCAGTATCCAAGTATATACCCAACAGGGTGCACCACGAGAAGGTGAGGATTGGACATTAGGTCAGAAGCCCTGGTCGGTTCTCCGCATTCCTTTAAAGGCTATGTGGAGGTCTCCTCTCAGTTATACAGCTTTGACCCTTAAGCACCCCTGATATAAAAGTTTGATATATAAAAATTTATTTTATTTTTAGGCGTAGTCTTGTGATAAATTTTGTTGACTGTACTTTTGCTATAGTCATTGTTCATCAATACATTTCTGAAAATGTAAGTCATGCTTAAGGGCTTGCTCATCAGAGCAGAGATTTAGAGAGCCTCAAAAATAGACACACTGACAAGTGTATCCAGCAATAGAAGTGCATGCTGGATTCGAATTTCAATGGTGAATTGTATGCGTTCGTGTTGTTCAGGTAGTAAGAAATGCTTAAAATAGAGGAATCTAGAGCACATTGCTCAAAAGCTCTTATATAAAAATTATCTATACAAAGAAGATATAACCATAACTAAAAAACACATGTACTAACCACAGTAATGACTGTTTAATTTGTAAATATTTCATTCCAATATCTTGGGACATCATCAGTACAGTAGTTCAAACAATACTAGGAATAACATACAGTTAGGGCGCATAAACAGTAATGACTATTTAATTCGTAAATATTTCATCCCAAGTATCTTGGGACATCATCAGTACAATAGTTCAAACAATACTAGGAATAACATACATAATAACATAATGCACCCTAACTGTATGTTATTCCTTATTCCTAGTGCTGTTTGAACTGCTGTACTGATGATGTCCCAAGATACTTGGGATGAAATATTTACGAATTAAATAGTCATTTAATTGTGGTTAGTACGTGTGTTTTTTAGTGATGAATTCACCATAGGTTTCGTTATATATAAAAAAAAATATAACCATAGGCTTGCTACCCCCCCCCCCCCTTTCTAAAAATTTATAAGATCCTTTGAGCAGTGTGCTCTAGATTCCTCTACTTTAAGCATTTCTTACTACCTAAACAACACAGACACATACAATTTACCATTGAAATTCGAAATGTCTTTGCCACATGAAGTAAACAGAACATAATAATTGGGCAAATATCAAATATCATGACTGCTAAAGCAAATTCAAATTAAGGTAGCACTATCACTGCTCTAAAGCTGATGACTCACCTACAAAAAATTAACCAATAACAATAAAGTGGCCAAATATGACTCAACTGAATTTAAAAAAAAAAAACTGCAGATTTACAGCAACTAAAGAATTTATGATCTTCCAAATATATGATTTATAAATAAAAATGCTTCTGAAATGTGTGTGACAAATGCAAAGAAGTACATGACAATGTAACAATGGTGCTTAAGTAGCAGCCCACAATGAGAGTGACAGAGTGACATTGCATCCCTCACTGTTCACACTATTGTGTATGTATTCTTATGGCAGAATTCGGCTATAGTTCAATGTCCAATGTTGAAAGCCACTCTAGAGCCTCCTTTGACACTACATGTATCTCCATAAAATACAAATTTTGAAAAAATTACAAAACCTTTTTTTCCCCCACATAAACATACTAGCAACTTACCTAAGATAGTGCTTGGCCTGATTGCTTCTAAGTCTTTTAAATAAGTTCTAGCATAGCCCCTGAAACATTAGAATTAATGTATTAAAAAATGTTTTCATCATAGAATGTTTTACTGCTGAGTTACAAATGATATCACACTTTACAAGAAATTATATTCTTGTTTCAATCGTTTAACAAGCATGTCAAGTACCTAAGTGATTAGCCTACTTGAACACAAAAGCTGTGGAATTCACATCATTTACCGCAGGCTGCATTAAAAATTTCAATGAAGCCCGTAGGTCACTAAGCTATACTGAGGTATTTCAAATTGTAAGATGCTTTCCAGATTCACACGGAACACTGTGCATTTGATACTTTACATAAAATCCTATAAAATTAACAAACTCAGCTTTAAGTAGGAGTTGGTAGGTAGGAGTCGGGTTCATGATAAGTAAATACAATCAACACTTGAAAAAAGATAATTTAATGAAGAAAACATTCCTTTTTTACAATGGCAATGGACAACTTGGCAATGTTTATCCTTGACCAGCTTGTTGATGTTGGAAGTCACTATGCACAGAATATTCTCGAGATGTTGGTCCGTAATCTGAGTTCTTGATCTTGGACTTCACATGCTTCATTCTGGAGAAGAACTGCTCACATAAGTATGTGCTTCCTAACAAAGTGCACATGCTGGCAAAGATTATGGAATGCATCCTCAGAAATATAGTCTTTGTAAAATGTAAGCAAGTGCACAGTGAATAATTTTTCTCTCAAAGAAGAGTTGTTTTGAAGTTCAAGCAGCTCCATTTATACTGAGCATGGCATTTTGGCAGCATTGACACTGAATGGCATAGTGAAAATAAATCTAAAGAAGACTGTTGGTAATGAAAATCACTAAATCTCTCTTCAAACTCACTTCGCAACATGGCTAATTTTGTAGCGTATTCATTGAGAGACAAACAGTTGGGCTCAGCGAGAAGCTGAAAATGAGTCAAGTCTTTTTTGCAAGTTGTGCCTCCCAAAGTTTGAGCTTGGCCACAAAAGCTTTGATGTGATCAAACAGAGTGTGCACCAGTTGATCTTTGGATTGTAGCAGCATATTCAGGTCACTCATATGCAACGAGATGTCAGTCACAAAGGCAAAGTCTGTCATCCACTTTGGATCGTTAAATTCCACAATAGGATTCCCCCTTGGTTTGCATGAACTGCTGTATTTTGCTCCTTAAGTCAAAGACTCTTTTAAGAACCTCCCTTCTGCTCAACCAATGCACATCACTATAATAAACCACATTGCCATGATATGTTTCGCACTCTTGGATCAAAAACTCTTGGAATTGACAATGATTCCATTCTCTTGCCCTAATAATGTTGACGACAGTCACAATAACTTGAATGACATTCTCAAATCCAATAGTTTTGTGAACAAATTCTCCTGGTTGATTAAACAGTGGTAATCTTTTCCTTCTAGTTCCGGTTCTTTCCGTAGAAGTGCAACAAACCCTTCGTTCTTTCCCACCATAGCAGGGGCACCATCAGTTACCACACCCTTGAGGTTGGTTAAGCTGAGGTCGAAACGCTGGAGTGTTTTCTTGGCAGCTTCAAGAATATCAGTGCCTTTCTTCATTCCCTTCATAGGTATGAGCGCTGGCAGTTCTTCTGTCACATTGAATTGTTGATCAATGCCACAGACAAAGATAGCCAGTTGTGCAGTATTCTTCACATCTGTGCTCTCATCTAAAGCAAGTGAATATGACATTTGAAGGTTGTAAAATGGGTGGAATGCTTTGCCAGAGGTGGTTGTGAATGAGTTTAAGAAGTATGACAGGTACTGTGTGAATAATGGTTAGTATGTCAACATTGGGTCTCCTGTGATGAGTCTTTTGACTCCATGGAAGCACCTTATAACAATAATTCTATTTATTCAAGTTAAGCATTTCAAATACCCATTGCTTTATAACAATTGAAAATTAGACAATTTCATGTGACATTTTTTTGACTGGTTGGTCTCAGGTATAAGATTTTGAAGTAATTTCATAGAGATGACTCTTTATATATAACTCAAAGGATTATAACATGGTAAATATAATTATTTTTATCAAAAAAACATTATTACCTATATGCATAAGGAGAGTATATACATTCAGTAGAGAAATAGTCCAACTTCTTGAAATATGCATACCTGAAAATTAAAATAAACTTTTTTGTAAATATATATATGTACATATATGGGCTGACCCATAAGTCATGAAGCGATTTAAAATGTGAATAACCTTCTTGATGCCGGATGTAACTATTATTTCTACTAAAAAGAGACAGAATTGAGTTAGGAAGAATTAATGTGTGCTACATAAGTGATGATAAAGGAGCCTATGAAAATGAAGAATAAAGTCATATATCTTCGGAAAAGGGCCTTGACAGAGAAAGAAACTGGCTACGAACATTTTGTCATTGTGAAAACAAAGTGTTTAGTCTAACCTTCTTGATTTTTAAAATTTTCATTTTTTTTTCCAGGTATTACAAGGAATATTTGGGAAATTTAGGATGGAGACACTGACCACATTGCTGGAGCCATGAAGGAACTCCTATGATACATTTTTGTGCAAGTGAATAATTTCACAAAGATCTGCAATTAATTGCCCATCCATATCTGAAGGCTCCTGTCTTCTTCCTACGGGATTATCTGAAAGAAAAAAAGGAGTATGTGAACAATCGCCAGAAAACTCAACAGCTGAAGGAGAACATTCATGCAGAAATTAGAATGCTGCAGCCAGAAACATTAACTGTCATGGAACGTGCCATAGACAAAGGACTGTGTTTGTGAAGCAAAAAAATGGAAGGCATTTATGTGATATGGTTTTTTCTTAACTAATAAAAAAAATTTCCAGGTTCTGTATTCCATTATAAAAAAAAAAATTAAAAATGATTAATAAATAAAAAAGTTCCTAAATGTTTAACCACCCAACCAGCCAGGACGTATATATACGTCCAACTTACCATGGATGAGAAGTGCTTATTAAAATTGTAATACTATTGATATTACATTAAAATATGTGATGGATACGAAGTGTAGAGGAGTGGTGTATTTTATCCATATTGATGGGGACGTGGTCCTCTTCATGACTTATGGGCCACCCTATAAAAGTGACACTGACAGTATACACTGCCTTGCTAAAAGTATCTGGACGCCCCTCCCTCCCCGAACATATAATTTACTGGCCTCCCATAAAGCACTGCATGGGATCTCCTATATAAGGAAGGTAACAAGGCAGCAGCTCTGAAGAACACAGCTAGCCAGCATGCCCAAGACACATCAGTTAAGTGATTTAGAATGAGACATTATTGTTGTGTGCTGTATAAGTGGAAATCCATCCATGAGATCAGTGTTCTGACTGGTTGTTCACAACACATTGTATAGAAATACAAGAAGCAAGGTGCTATGGTCCCACATGATCAGGAAGACCTTATATCCTTTCAGACCGTGATAGTTTCATGACCTCTTGGGTCATTGCCCATCATGAAGACTTGTAGGACCATTCTTCAGGCCATCACATCTGCTGTATCAGTGGACTAGCGGGTTCTCCATCCAGCCCCCAGTGTAGCCCAACATAAACAGTGCAGAATACTCTTCATGATATGAGGTTTTTTGAGCAGGCTGCAAAGAGAAAGTTTTCCGCCTCAGAGATGAATGCTAAGTGGCATCTGTACTCGCATCAAGAGTCAGAACTCGAGGTGCTGGCTAACCGTCTTCCTGGAGCAATGGCGGAGTTCTATGAGAATGTAACAGATTGTTTCTTCCAGAAGGACAATGCAACATGCCGTGCTGTGCATACAACACAAAGGTGGTTCACAGAGGTTGGCATTAACCTATTGCCTTGGCCAGCCTAGAGTCTCGATTTGAACCTGACTGAAGTGATGAGAGATATTCTGGACTGCCGCATATGCCTGTGTAAACCACCTGTTACCAACCACCACCAATTGTCGGAGTGTTTGTAGGCAGAATGGCAATGTATCTCCCACTAGAACAGTGTCAGCAACTTGTAGACAACCTTCCACAATGTGTTACAGCAGTTACTGCTGCAAAGCATGTTACTGACTGCATCAATCATATATGGCCTGCCAGACAAGTGGTGTCCAGATACTTTTGGCAGGGCAGTGTACAATAAATTGTGTTAATAAATGATAACCACATTCATATGTAAAACCTAAAGATAGCTAGAGAATATTCTATACATACACACACACACCTTGTACCTTGTTATCTATGAATGATACAGAGCTTCATTTGAATTGCAAATTGGAGCAATTAAGCTGTGAGTGATGTCAATTTAAAGCATAATCGGTAAAAAGTATTATCAGCTCCCCCCCCCCCCCTCCTTTAACATGAACAGCTGTTGAATGCAAAATTGACAGGCTGTAGAATTAAATCTTTTACTAAAAAGTCTTCCAGTTTATATTAAGGAAGCAAACACCAGTGAATTTAATGTTCCATGGTTGTCTATTCATATCCTATCCTCTATTGTAATCTCTTTCCTCTAGGAAATGAAAACTAAACAAGAGTTAGAAAGGGAAAGAGGAGACTATATGTTGCGCATATATTGGATATGCAGTAAACTATCAAACATTTTCTACTTATAACAATGGAAAAAAAAATAAGACAACTAAAAATGAGCCAACTAAGTATAAGACAACTAACTTAACCAGCATGCATTTTCTTGTATAGGTAAGTGAAGATGGGTAAATAGAAGAAGAAGAAATATTACATCATATAAGCATCAGGAACTAGTGCCTACGTGTCAGTAGGCAAGGTTTCCTTAGTAAATTTGATTGTACTATTTAATTTTGTTACAAATTAATTTGGTGACTGATATGCTGGCTGTTTTCATGAGTAACTATTAAATCAGTGATTTTCTGGTCATTTTTAATCATAATTTATTTCTAAAAAACAATTTATGCTTTGACAGATAAATGGTGTTATAAATATGGTTGCCCCTTGAAGAACGCAGGTTTGAACTGCATGAGTCCATTTATGTGCATTTTTTGTTTTTTTAAATAAATATATTGGA
The DNA here is from genome assembly GCF_054136105.1 of Typopeltis vanoorti. Classification (NCBI taxonomy): domain Eukaryota; kingdom Metazoa; phylum Arthropoda; class Arachnida; order Uropygi; family Thelyphonidae; genus Typopeltis; species Typopeltis vanoorti. The sequence goes on from NC_143571.1 coordinate 76,311,991, forward strand.
AATTTTTTTGGAGATTTGCGAAATTTGAAAATACTCACTGATGAACTGCATAGCATAGAAATATCGAAAAAATTAAGAAAAAGTTAAATATGCCATAAAATATACATAGATACTAGTCTATTTCATCATTCACTACCATAAAGTATACACAAATCAATTATAAAAAGTTAAAATTTATCAAAATTTGCACATACAAACACTTACAGACCATACATGGTGCCATTTGCAGTTGAAATGTAAACAAACATAAAGATGAAGTATTAAATCATAACTACATAAAATTAACTGCTATTAATTAGTTAAATTCATTAATTAGCATAAAATAAAAATTTTATAACAATTCATTCATTAGTGTATAGGCTAGGCTACCATACCACATATTGCTGCTGCTTTGTTATCAATGCATAAATCGTTATACCTGTAAATAAATATAAATTTCTTTTTCACATTATCTTTTCGTTTTTGATATCTAGTGTAGGTAATACGTATAACATCTACAGTGTTTTGTATCATATAAGACAATATTGATGTAGGTACTGACATACATACGATTCATCTTGTAAACAGATAATGTAAACTTATGGTAACGATAAATACGGTATAGTATGTAAATATTTTTCACTTCCTTATGATTTTCTTTTCTTTTCTCTAGTTTACTTTATTGTAAGCATACATACCATACAAAATATGTGTTAATCAATTGTTTATGTTATTGGTAGGGCTTTCAGTGAACAGTAAGCTATTAGTAGTTAAGTTTTTTGGAAGTTAAAAGTTATGTGGATTTTCTAACAATGCAGGGCGTCAGCACCCCTAATCTCCACATTGTTCAAGCATCAACTGTTTTTTTTTTGTGTATGTGTAATAATAGTAGTAGTAAGTAGCATACTAATGAAAACTATAAGACACAGTAAAATTTAAAGTTAGGGAATGCATACTGAATGACTATAGTTATATATAACAGAAAATGAAAAGTGGCTTAAGTTAATTTACTTCCAGTATGATGACAAACAATTCAATGCGTATGCTATGATCTGCATAACACAGGACAATTATGAAAATTATAAGCAGCAAGTCAGAAGTCACAACTGTTGCAAGAAAAGCTAAATCTGAGTATAAAAAGAAACTGGTTCTGCAAGCTAAAGACGACCCACAAGAATGCTATTGATATGCTGCAAGTAAAAGAAAGAATAAATATGAAAGAATAATGCTTCTGAATGCAGATGGTGTGATGATGACAGATGCAGAAGAGATTGATCAACTAATGAGTGCCCATTTTGCTAAAAGTCATCAACTTGGTGTACACAACACTGAGCTCAGTATTACCTCTTCACCATATAAAGAAACTCAGATGTACGAGGAGGTGGTACTAGAGCTGTGGCACAAGCTGAATAAGAATTCTGCAATAGGGACTGGATATCAACACAGATACTAAAAGTGTGTTCAGCTTAACTGGCTATTCCATTGACTAGACTATATAATTTGAGTCTTAGAACAGGGAAGATTCTGCAGGAGTGAAAAGAATGTATGGTAATCACATTGAACAAGGATGGTGGAAAGACCGCTGTATCCAACTATCGATCAATCAGCATCTCAGGAGTGGTGGTGGTGGTGAAGATTTTGGAAGCATAAGTTAGGTTGATAGAGAATCTTTACTTTGCAACAAACAGCATGGACTTACTGAGGAAAAGTCATGTTTTAGCAATTTGCTTACATTCTATAATAATATTACCATTGAACTAGACAAGGGGAATTGGATACACCATGATACTTTTGGATTTTACTAAGGTTTCTGACAGAATACAGCATGGAAGACTATTGCATAAATTGAAGAAAATGGGATTGGATTATAAAATATTAGTACAGATAAGAAGATGGCTAACTGACAGATATCAAAAAGTGGTATATGTGGGATGAGCATCTGCAAAATGTAAGGAAACTAGTGGTGTAAAACAAGGATGAGTCCTTGATCCACTATTATTCAATCTGTACATTAATAATATTGTGAAGGATTTGACAGGTGACCTACAGCTGTTTGCTGATGATGCAAAGATAGGTAGGGTAATCAGGATTGTGGCTGATATGCAGTACTTGCAGAATAATTTAAGTAGGCTGGAATTGAGGACATGGGAAAATGGATGTCAGTTCAATGTAAAGTCATGCACTTTGGCATGAGTAGACAAGGGGAATTGAAAGGTATCCAATGTCGTATTATATTGGTAGAATTATGATATAAGAAACTGATTAAGCTAGGGATAGTGGAGTAGATAGCAAGCTGAAGTTCAGGAGCCATGTAGCAAAGAGAACTCAAAAGATAATTGCAATGCTAAAATGAACTTTCGCATGTAAAGATAAGGACGTCATTTTGCCTGTTTACAAGGCTTTGATAAGACTTCACTTGGAATATTGTGTGCAGATCTGGTCTCTATTGTGATTTTTATACAGTGGAGAGAGTGTGTGTGCGCGCGCAAAGAAGAGTGTTAAAATGATATCACGATTGTGGAATACTGATTAAGAAGACAAATTGAGAATTCGTAGACTGCAGGCATTAGCAAACAGGAGAAAGGGTGATATGATTGAGACTTACAAACTTCTGAAAGGGGCATACAGGATTTCAGTTGATGGAATTTTTCATTTTATGGAGGGTGAGGGAAGAATGAGATCTAGATTTTTCTCTCATAGAGTAGTGCATGATTGGAATGTATGGTGTTTGGATGTTGTGTGTGTGCAAGCATTGTGAATGAATTCAAGAACAAGTATGACAGCTGGTGTGTACAGTACTTGGCCTCTCTCGATAGTCCCTAACTCCCTGGAGGTCTCTCTTAATAATAATGTTATCATAGACTTCTGCTTATTTTTTTTAAAATCTTTCAATATTTCTTTAACTTTGTAAATCTGTATAGTAAAAAGAGAATAATAATTTTTCCATATTTATATCTGGTTTTGCATCTTATTTAGGGCATAAACATTCAACTTAATGAAAATTGAGTTAGTCAAATCAGTCACTTTTTTTAAACTTAATCTATAATTAAAAAAAAAATGAATGGATAATGACTATTTCAAATAAGGGGGAAAAGTATAAAAGTATTTATCTTCAACACCACACAAATATTTATAAACAACAATAAAACTTAGTAAGAGACATTTTCTTTGGATTTTATTGGACCATGATTCTTTATAAATATATGTATTGTATACAATCGTCTACAAGTTTTGCCAGCTTAAGTCTGTCTGGCTTCTTCAGGACAAGAAATGGGTACACTACTAACATTAAATGCTAAAAAGGAATGCATTCCTTTTTAGCATTTAATGTTAGTAGTGTACCCATTTCTTGTCCTGAAGAAGCCAGACAGACTTAAGCTGGCGAAAAACGCTGGCTTAAACTTGTAGACAATTGTATACATATATTTATAAAGAATCATGGTCCAATAAAATCCAAAGAAAATGTCTCTTAGTATAAAAGGACCAAATATTAACAGTTAAAATAAAAAACAATCAAACTTCTATTTCACAGGTAGACATATATATACATATTACTGGACTTTTTTTTTTTGTATGAAATACTCATTCATTCTCATCTTACATAAATGGACAAACCGAAGAATATATCTTGAAATAGCAAATAAATAAATCTTAAAAATAGTTAATGTTTCAAAAAAAAAAACAAAAACAGAAGCTTGGGAACATATTTTACCACCCAGTTATATTTTAGATAATAAAGGTGAGGCATAGCTGGCAAAACACTAAGTAAATTAAACTAACATACAGTTAAAAGGAAGTCTTCTCCTCAAATCAGTATTTTACTCCTCTTTATTAATACACACTATGCATTGCATATGACCTATGACTGAGCATCTGCAATGATCACTAATTCATAAGTAGTATAGAATAGAAGACACGACACAACATAGATAAAAAAAAGAATTTTAATTAGGAAAATATTTTTGGAAAATTTTCTAGGTGTTTTTTTCCTTTTTCTTTGGAGGGGCCATGGTCTCTTGCCCCTCCCCCCCATATTAACAATAATCCAAAGTAATTTTCTTGAACTTTATTTTCTCAGTTTTTGATCATGCAGATGCTAGTTCTTTTATAGTTTATGCACTGACCACAATCATAGAATCTTATCCACCAAATGAATTCTACCATTATCTTTGTCATATTCTGGCATAAATGCAATATAATTTGATAATGATCACCACCAAAGAAAATGGAATAGCATAGAAAAGTCCAGTTCAATGAAATGCATTCAGCAAAGTCCAGAACAGTAAGTACAGTTTTGAAGTGACAAAATTAGGTTCTGTTTGATCTGTTCTCTATATTCATTTTCAAAGTTTATTGCTACACAACTGTTACACATAAATGGAATATCTGTAGGTGATACACAGAGGAAAAAGGAATTTTTACTGTAATCTTTGCAAATATTATTTCAACAAAACCAATTCTGAATGGCTGATCGTCCATTAAATTACAAAGTTTTCTGTTTCTAGCACATGGTATATGAGTGACAGATATAGAAGATTGTTCAACTGATGAGCATCCATTCTGCTAAAATCTATCCACCTAGTGTATGCACCATTGAGATCATTGCTACCACTGCACTTGATAAAAAAACTCTGATTGGGAAATTAAAGTAATCATTCTTAACACAGTAGTGGTCTCCATAATTTAACAAAATGAAAAATCGAGATGAAGAAACTCCGGTGTATGATGAGAACAGTGCTGATGGGATATCAGCCCAAATGTTAAACAAGCATTCAAATGAACTAGCCATGTCTTTGACCAGGCTGTATAATCTGAGCCTCAGAACGATAGTTATACAGGAACAGAAAGAATGTATAAAAATTACATTGCAAAACTGATGTGTCCAACCACTGATCTATTATTATCTCTGGAGTAGTGAAGATTTTGGAAAAGTTAGTATGAGTTCATATACAAAAATGAATTGAAAGAGAATCTGTACTTTGCAGAGAACAGCAAGTATTTACTAAGGAAAGGTCTTGTTTCAGCAATCTGCTCACATTTTACTTGATAAGGGTACACCATCATAGTTTTGGGACTGCTAAAGCTTTCGACAGGATAAAGCATGGAAGGCTGTTATATAAGTTAAAAGATAGGGTACTGGATTAGAAAGTATTAGTTTGAATAAGATGATGGCTGACTGATATCAAGAATTGGTGGATGGTAGTGTGAGTCTGCAAGATTTAAGATGATCAAGCATCATTTCCAAGATTAACATTTATGTTAATCTTGGAAAAGCTGCTTGATCCTGTTTACTTCCAACCTTTCCATAAAAACCTGAAGAATGAAGAAACTATAGAGTTCATCAAAATGGGAGATGAATTTCATCATCCAGTGTAAAAATCTATCTTGCATCATAAAATTTCTTCGCATGGATTCTTATAAAAGTCTAATGTATATGTTTATAATTATATTTATATGTAAAAAGCACTCTATAAATTATATAAAAAAAAAACAAATTTATGTTTGTACTTTTCTCTAATTGTAAATTTTTTTCAAACATACAGACAGATGAAATGATTTAATTGCTTTACCTCATTTGTATATCCTTGAAAGGGATACTAACATTTTATTATCTGATAAAATATATGAATTACTACAGACTTTTTTTATTTTTAAAACAACAACAAAAAAGGTGGTTGTGCTTGAATACTGCTTTATCCACTTGCATTACACAGAACTGTAATGGCAGTTAGAAGTTATTTCTGAGCATGTGTGAAGATTCTGCCTGCTATTGGTCTTTCTGAATCACAGAAACAGAGACATCAGATGTAAACAGCTGAATACTGAAATTTCTAAAAACCAGAACAGAGGTTTTCTAAGGGAACAGGAATGAGGAAAATACAGAAATTGCAGTGAAGTAAAAAGATTGTTTTGCTAGGAAAGTTTTTTTTTTGGTCTCATATAGAGAAATAAAACTGACAAGTGTAACAAAAAAGAAGGAGAAAGAAATAAAACACTTCTAAACACAATAGTGACTGAACATCTACAGCAAGAAAGCAGATGCTGTATTACAAGGGTGGTTTGAAAAGTTCTCGGCTAACAACGAAAAAACAAATTTATAATTTCAAAATTATTTTTATTTTTCAACATAATCTCCCTTAAGACAAATACATTTATTCCGGTGATGCTACAGCACCATTATCCCGTCCCTGTAATGGTTCTCAGCAACATTTGCAAAATATCCCCTCTACAGCTGCAATCAACTCTTGATTCAAAGAAAAACACAGACCAGCAAGGAAGAGTTTTAGTTTTGGGAAGAGATAGAAGTCAGAGGGAGCCAAATTTTGGGGAATAGGGTGGATGTTCCAACAAATCATAGTGCAGATCCCTTAATTTTCCCACTGCCAAAACACCTATGTGGGCAGGTACATTGTCCTGATGAAAGATAATTTTTTCTTCTGCAAACCAGGTCTTTTCTCATGAATTTTTTCATCGTCTGGTTAAAATATCGGAATAATATTCCCAAGTTATTGTTTTACCCTTTTCAAGATAATTAATAAAAAAAATGCATTTAGCATCCAAAACACCGATGCCATGACTTTGTCTTCTTTGGCGCTGAAGAACCGGCTTCTGTCCAGTGTTTTGACTGCTGTTTGGATTCTGGTGTGTAATGGTGAATCCAAGTCTCACATATAGTAATAAACCGATGCACAAAATTGGTTTTATTCTTGTTAAAATGCTCCAAGCACTGTTCATGCAGGTGAGTTCTGCTGTGAGCAAGCATGGCACCCATCTTGCGCAAAGCTTTTCATATGCAATTCTTCATGCAAAATATATCCTATACGTTCTTTGAAATGCCTATAGTCTCAGCAGTTTCATGCACTTTGACTCGCCGGTCATCCAATACCATATCATGCATGTGATCAGTGATTTCTGATGTTATTACACTTTTTGGACATCCTTCACATGGATCATGTTCAAGTCTGGTAGGGCTACATTTAAACTCAGTAGCCCATTTCTTAATTGTCGAAAATGAAGGAGAAGAGTGCCCATAAACTTTTATGAACTTCGAATGAATTTCTTTTGGCATTAAACCTTCTTTTACAAAGAATTTTATAATTGCACAATACTCAATTTTATCCATTTCAAGGGATACAGACAACACTTTTGCTTCAGACAATTGTATAAAACAATACAGCTGAATGAAAGCCATAGAATGACTTGCAATTTCACATGGATGCTTACGACAGATGTACCAACCTAGAAAAAAAATCTTGCTGACAGTGTTGCAATCTATGGTCGAGGCAAAGAACTTTTCAGACCACTCTCGCATAAAATTTTGGAACATACTTTATGAATATTATGTTATGCATTCACTAAAGAAAAATAAGATGGAAGATAGCACTGCTTTGAATCTGCATTCTGATTTTTTAATTTTATAAACAGTCAGACAGCTACAACTTTATAGTATGAACTATTAATTTCCCTTTTTTGTTGTTTTAATTTCAGTTACCTTTTATCCCTGAAGATGTAAGTCAAACGACTTACGAAACTTGTCGGGTTTTATTTCTTTATTGTGCTTTTAGCTTAATAAAAAAAAAATGTGGTCCAATTACCGGAATATGCCTTAAGAATTTAATACTTCCTATATTTTGTCTCAGTCACTGAGACATCTTCAGGGATTACAAAAAAAATAATGTAACATATACACAAATACCACACAATACTAAGCCCAACCATGCGGGCGACTCTCTAAAGTCCTATCTAGGTGGAGCGCCCTCTAAGGGCGGTTATAGGTGGCCTGGAATGTAAGGTGTAATTTCTGATGATAAGTTTTCCCAAATCTTAGGAATCTTAGTAAGATTTCACAAATCTTACATTCCAGGCCACCTACAACCACCCTTAGAGGGCGCTCCACCTAGATATGACTTTAGAGTCACCCACGTGGTTCGGCTTAGTATTGTGTGGTATTAGTGTATATCTTACATTAGTTTTTTTTTGTAATCCCTGAAGATATCTCAGTGACTGAGACGAAATATAGGAAGTATTAAATTCTGTTTTAATCCTTTCTGAGTGCTGCATACAATCCATTAAGACTCCAACATGATGTCCTCACAACACTTAAGCCTCTACACATATATTTTCTGAACTCTCAGATCACTGTTTTATACCTCACTATGTTCCAATTTTTGAATAAAACTTCAATTATAGTTATAACAAAGAACAATCAGTCCACTGATGAATTTCTCGAAAAATCATTAACCATTGCTTGTTTTAAAACCATTATACAGATATACCACCAAATGCCAGATTAGTCATTTTGTAGGACCAATGGATGTCTCATAATAAATATTAATTAGTACAGTACAATTTTGACCCATTAATTATATTCCTTCCATGCCTCTTAAGCACCATGAACTGCTCATCATTAATTTCCTGATATGTATCCTCAGTAGTAGCATACAGGCTACTATGTCATAGTAGCATACAGGCTACTATGACAATACTACATGAGTACCTTATTACTAATTTCTTATCAACAATTTTCCTCTAATTAGTCTGTTACTTGTCACTCCAACACCATCATATCTAACATTTTAGTCTTCTAAGGCATTCCTAACTGAATAATTGAACAGGCTCTCGTATACTGTTAGTTTAGTGTTCTGGATTGCATATTCCTTATAAATTAATTCAACTGGCACTCCCACTTGTTCTATAGGTTCTACTACAGCTGAAGTTTTCTATTTTCTGCATATTTTCATATGGTCTTTTTTATTGGTGATTTTCATGCAAAATTTGTTACACCTGTTTATTCAATTTTAGTTATAGAATTCTAGAGATTTAGACATGAACTGTATGTGTGTTTAGGAGTACAACCTCATCTACATATTCTGTCACCTCCATATGAGTAGGCCAGCTAACTATGACATTTTCAGTTTAAAAGCACTTATTAAAGGTTCTATGCATCCTAGGCAGATTTAAAATACAAGTCTTTTCAGCAAAAGCATTCTCAATTAAGCTACAGAGTTCAGTGAAGAGTGACAAAATAATATAATTTTTTATATCAGCTCCCCAACAACAAGAGACTGCAAAACTTACACAACAGTATCAATATGTGGGAAAAAGTAGAACATGAAAAATATTACAAAATGAATGCATTAATTTATATCGTCATCATCATCAAATTCCTGCCATGTATCCTCAAGGGGTGTACAGGATATGATAATACTACATGAAAAATTTACATCATTACCAACTTCCTATCTACAATTTTCCTCCAAATCAGTCTGTTACTTGTCAAGACTCCAACATTATCAGATCTTATATTTCTATCATCTAAAGCACTTTGTACCATATCAATCCACTTATATCTTGGTCTTCCTCTGGGGCGTTTTCCTGTCAACCTGGCAGAGAACACTTGTTTTGCTAATCTTTTCTCATCCATTCTGTTTAAGTGACCATACCAACTGAGATTAGCTCTGCTAACACATTTCTGGATGCTGACAATGTCAAGTTCTTTCCTAATATCCTCATTTTTAATATGATATTGCCATTGATGTTCACGGCTATAATCTTTCTCAGAACTCTCATATCTGCAGTCCCTAGTCTTTGGTCAAGTGTTTTACTTCTGACCCAGCTCTCAGATCCATAAGTTAAAACTGGTTTGAACACTGTCTTGTATACAGCTAATTTAGTGTTCCGACTAATTTCTCTCTTATTCAATTGACTTCCTACCATACCAGATTTGCTGATTCTGTTGTCTATTTCTATATTTAATTTACCATCTTCAGTAAAAATGGTGCCTAAGTAGGTGAAATGTTTTACTTGTTCTACAGGTTCTCCATTCACAACACAGTTGACATTTTCAATGATTCTGCCTATTTTCATTGTCTTTGTCTTTTTATTGCTGACCTTCATACCATATCTATTACAACAGTTATTCAATTTAGTCAGAGAATCTTGCAGACTTGTAACGGATTTATTTAGAAGTATCGTCTGCATAAAGCAAAGAGCTCACATTAACATCTCCAATTTTGATATAATGTTTAATACCACTTTCCTTCATAATGTGATCCATATAGATAATGAATAACAGTGGGGATAACGTACATCCTTGTCTCACACCAGATTTAACATTAAACCATCTTCCTATACTTACTTCAATTCTAACTGCTGACTTACAACTCAAATAAAAACTAAGTATTGCTTGATATAATGCCCCATTGACACCATATAACTGTAACGTATCGAATAGCTTCTCTCTTGGCACCTTGTCATATGCCTTTTCCAAATCGACAAAACATAAATACTGATCTTTGTTGTATTCACATGATTTCTTGACTATTTGTCGTAAAGTGAAGATCTGATCCTGACAGCCTCTATTTGACCTGAATCCAGCTTGTTCTTCACCAAGCTTTTCTTCCACAATTCTTCTCAACTGTTTCTCAAGTATACTTGCATATATCTTACCAGGAACAGTCAGTACAGATATACCTCTATAATTCTCACATTCAGTTTTATTTCCCTTTTTATATATGGGTACTATGAGAGCTCTAATCCAATCGTCTGGAATTCGTCCCTCTGTCCAGGCTTTCAGACCTATGCAGTGCAGCCACTGTAAGACTCTTATACCACCATACTTCAGCATTTCCGGTCAAATATCATCTACTCCTGCTGCCTTTCCACATTTCAAGTCTTTGATGGCTTTTTCTACTTCAAGTATGGATATGTATTCCTGACTGCATGCCTAGTAGTGTTTTTAATCACTGTGCTGTCATCACTGCTTGTTTCATTTAGCAGTTTTTCAAAGTAATTACTCCATACTCCAAGGTTATCTTTTTCACCAGTTTTCACGTCACCTTCATCATCTCTAATTCCTTTTACTGCACTCTTTCCTCCATTTTTGAGCTTTTTCAATGCCTCCAGAATATCTTGCCATCTTCTTGATATTTATTTTCTATGTTCTTGCCAAAGTCCTCCCATGACTTTTGTTTCGTTAGTTTTACACACTGTTTAGCTTTCTTACATCTGTCTCTGTATTCTCTAAGAGCACAAGCTGACTTTTTTGCCATTAACTTTTAATATGCTTTCTTCATTTCCTTCACTGCCTCTTTTACTTCCTGTGTCCACCAGGGAGTTCTAATTTTTCTATCCTTGCAGACAACTTCACCACATGCCTCTCTAGCTGAATCAATCAGGGTTTTCCTCAAGGCTTGCCACTGAATCCCCAAGGTTTGGTTCCTGTTCTCAAACTCTTTCATTTTTTCTTCAATAATCTTTGTGTATTTTAGTCTACAGTTCACGTCTGAGAGCTGCTCAACTTTTATATGCTTTAAAACTTTCTTACATGTTATTCTTTTCAATATGAAATTCAATTTTATCTTGCTCAAGACTAAATAGTGATCACTTCCAATTTCAAATTCTCTGTACATTCTGGTGTCCTGCACCAGGGAGAAAACATCACTATCAACAATAACATAGTCAATGAGACTTTTCTTATTCCTTGCCTCCTCTCTCCATGTGAATTTGTGCACATTTTTATGTTGGAACATGGTGTTAGTAATAACCAGTCCATATCCTGAGCAGAAATCCAACAGGTATTTGCATTATTATTAGCTTTGCTCTTTTTTCCAAATTTTCCCAAAATATTTTTGCATGTCTGACAATGATTTCCTACTCTGCTATTTAGATCCCCAACAAGGACCAACTTTTCCTTTTTCATTGTGTCAGTTGCTTTTTCTAAAGCCTCAATTCTTCAACTTCTATCTTAATAGAACCTTCTGTGGGACCATAGGCACAAATAAGTCTCATTGTCCAGTTCCCCATTCTCATATTTGTCCACATTACTCTACTTGAGACTGACTGCCATTCAAGAATATTAGCCTCGTATTTTGTGTTGAATACTATGGCTACTCCTTCTTTTCCTTGATTGTCATTGCCTGGACATAACATTTTGTATTTATTGCTCAGAAAGATCCCACCAGTTTTGGTCTTTTTTTGTTTCAGTCACCCCTATTATGTCGATCTGGTACTTATCTAATTCCTCAGCTAGCTCCATTTCTTTGCCATTCAGGCTTCTTACGATGATAGTACCGATCTTTAACTCTAGTGATGTTGAGTTGCGGGTTTGTTTTCAGATTTGTTCCAGTAGCTGACTTTCCGCTGTTCGCCCTGGTTCCCTGGCAAAAACAACGGGGGCCTTGTTTAACCATGTGACGCCCCAGGTGGCATGAAATTTTGTCTTGTTGTACCATCATTTTTTATTTTGGTTTAACCAATAAGAATACAATTTGGTCGGCTAAATCCCAAATTGCCAGCCCATCCTCGTTTGTTCAGTATCCAAGTAGATACCCAACAGGGTGCACCACGAGAAGGTGAGGATTGGACATTAGGTCAGAAGCCCTGGTCGGTTCTCTGCATTCCTTTAAAGGCTATGTGGAGGTCTCCTCTCAGTTATACAGCTTTGACCCTTAAGCACCCCCCTAATTTATTAATTTATATGGATTTCTTAGTTCCGTTTAGTGTAATTTTTTGGCACTTATGTAATGTCACTAATTCCATAATTCTAGACTACTAGAAGAAAGACAATTATAGGTTTAATTCTATAGGTTGACTAAAAGAACTTTATCTGGTTCCTTTTCCCAGCTAGTTCCCTTGTTAGTTGATTTTTAGCACATGAAAGCAAGATTTTTTCCTGAAACTTAGCTGGTTAACCCTGCAACTCAAAGTTGCAGCCAATGGTTAAATGGTTCTATTTCAATCCATAACTAGCTGGTGTTAGTTAGGGACTGAAACAGAAGTTCACTAGTGTACTCTTTCTCCCAAAGCCACCTTCAAAATCATTGGTAACCATAAACTCTACTACTGGTGAAGACTAACAATTGAGACTAAATGCCTACTGATTTCCAATAATTAGTTAGGACCAAATGAGTTCTACTTACCTCTGTAAAATTCCAGTTATTTTATTATTTTATATCCGCATCGGCTGTGGCATCTGTAAAATTTATTTACATACTGGCTGCACGATTTATAAAACATCCTAATCTCTATTTTCTCCGTATCTATCTATCCTGCCTTAGGTTTGTCTTTATCTTTCTTACTATAGTCGGCGGTCTTACTTTCCGACTGCCGCCATGTATATGCTTACTCTATGTCTTATCTCTCATGCTCTATAGACTAGCAAATTTATTTGTTTATCGACTGCGCCAGCTAGACTATAATTTGAGAATGAGAGTGTAAGACTACTCAAAGACAATACAGGTTTCCGAACTTGCATGCGCATGCCCTGCTTTACTTTAAATTCTTCCCTTCCAGTCAATCGTGACAACTACATAAAAATCGTAAACATTACTTGCACACACTATATTCAGCCTAATGAGTCATGTTCTCAAAATGTTTCTGAAAATAATTCAAAAAAGAATATACAGAAAATGTGAAGACATCAGAGATACCCAGTTCGACTTTAGAAATGGTTTAAGAACGAGAGAGGCTCTTCTCTGTTCTCAAATCTTATTCCAAAAATGTAATGATCAAAACAAGGAAGTATTCATTTGCTTCATTGACTTTCAGAAAGCATTTGATAAAGTCCAACATACTAAAATGATTGCGCTATTAAAAAGAATTGGATTAGATAGTAAAGACATTAGGTTCATTGAAAACTTATGTTGGAACCAAAAGGCATCTGTTCAAGTTGATGACATTATTACAGACTCCATTAACATCAAACGAGGAGTAAGAACAAGGATGTGTGATGTCACTTCTTTTTAACATATACTCAGAAGCCACATTTCAAAAAAAATCTTAAAAGAGAGGAAGGGATTAATGTAAATGGTGAAATCATCAATGACATCCGATATGCTGATAACACAGCTCTCCTGGCTGACAATATTCAGGATCTTCAAAATCGTCTGGAACTAGTGAACAAAGAGAGTGAAAAAATGGGATAAAAATAAATTTCACCAAAACTAAATTCATGGTCATAAGCAAGAAACCTATTCTTAATTCATCACTTTCTTTAAATGGGAAACTGAATAGAAAGAGCGACGAAGTTTAAATATCTCGGATGCTGGTTAAATGAAGAATGCAATCCAGAAATGGAAATAAAAGTTAGAATTGAAATGGCAAGAAAAAATTTTTTCCTGATGAAATCAACACTGTGTAACAACAATTTAAATGTAGAGCTTAGAGTACACATGGTTAAATGCTATATATGGTCGGTACTAGTATACGATGCAGAAACTTGGACCTTGAAGACAACATCAATAAAAAACTTGAAGACTTTGAGATGTGGTTATACAGACTGTTAAAAATCCCATGGAGACAAAAACATCCAATTGGGAAGTACTGGAACAAATGGAGAAATCGTTTGACCTTTTAAATTCGTCATTCCTCTAAACCTTGTTTCTGAATTATTATAACACTTAACTTCAATATTATATGATTGTGATACACACACACTGGTGTAGTCTAATTTAAATACTTTCTACACAATCTCTCTCTAGCACATTATATATATATATTAGACTCATGCACATTCTACACATAACTTCAGGAATAGTTACTCAATTTTCTCCTTCATAAACAATCCTTTGCATTAACCAAAAGTCCTACAGATATCTTCTTAACCTTCTTATCATTCACTGTGTCGATCTCTTTCAGACATCTTATTATAAAGTCTCCTTCATGCAGATGATCCACGCTGACAATAGCCGAAGTTTCTCTACTATTCCCTTTGATCACGAATGATAAAATTCTTCAAAACAGAGACACATCTTGAGAATCCTGAAAGCAGATACACGAAGCCTTCTCTTTCTTTGATGACCATAGAAAGTAAACAATTACAGGCAAGAGTAAGCACTGAGAATCCTGTAATAATTTTGCTTACTGCTGGGGATGGCTTATATGTGTCTAGCTTCCTTTGTCTTTACTTTCGTGTGCCTTTTGAACTCATCACGTGTTTACCTCCGGGCATGCTGACGTCATCTTTGCACGCTTTTCAACTCCTTTGTCTTTGGTACTTGCTGTTCCTTTGATGTGATGACATCATCTTTTGCGATTCTTTGTAACCTTTTTTTCTCATGATAATCCTCTTTGTTCTGCTGTTAATCTCACTGAAAACTTGCTGATTCATGTACACTTTATGGAAACAAAGGAATTTCCCTTTTTTTTTCTTTTTTTTTTTGAACACAATAACCTGTAGAGAATAATTTTTCATTAAACATCATACATATCTATTCATTACATATCCTGATTTAAAACCAAACATGATAAGTTATGGAATCACTTATCATGAGAGATTTCACCCCCCCCCCTTTGGGGGGGGTGTAAAATCTCTTATGTAAAATAAAAGGTTAGAGAATTATTTTTTATATTTTTTCAAGAAAGAATGAAATCCACCAAAATCTACATTCAAGGGTATATGAACTGTAGGATAGACCAAACTCTTAGTAAGAGTCTGTGTAATAATAAGAATAGATGACACCACCAACTGAATGCAAGATGAACTCCGAATAAGTGTAGCAAAATCCTGCTAACCTCATTCATATATACCTATTGTTTTTAGTTCATTAATGATCACTATGAAGAAATTAAGAAACAATTTTGTAAAATAATTGGAGGAATTACTAGTATTTTTTTTAATCTTCCATTGCCTTTGCTAACCTTGGTAGCAAAGAAACGTAAAAGAAAATATACAAATGTGAAAGAAAGCAGGAGATTAGAGAAATGGGGGGGGGGGGAGAAATACATGAAGAAACATGAAAGGTGCAAAGCCTGAAAAGTGTAAGACAAGTTCACATAGATGTTATCATCATTATCATCAACGGATTTCTTCAGACCACAGCTGGATGAATGCCTTTCCATGCTTTTTTGCATTTTGTCTGGTTTTGTGCATTTCTCTACATCAATGTTCATAACATCTTATCTCATCATCCTATTTTACCACTGATCTACCTGGTTTATGATAACCGGTTCTTGGTGTCCATTCTATTGTTCTCTTTGTCAACCTGCTGTCTGAGATTCTCATCACATGTCCTACCCAGCGGCATTTCATTTGTTGCTTTTATTACTAATGCAATGTGCATTACCTTTGTTTGCTTCCTTATCCAAGTATTATTCTTTTTACACAAAGGTGTGCTGAAAAGTTGTGATAACCACATGAAAGAATTGACATGTCTTCTTATATATCCTAAAAGAAAAAGAACAAATAATTACAATTTGATGAAACATGGGGATTAAAGGGTTTTAATCCCCATGTTTTTTCTTGTGGTTATATCATTTGTTTATCATTTTTGTTTAAGGTGTTTATCAGAACTTTTCAGCCCTCTCTATCTAACTAGGTTATTCCCAAAATGTCTCTTTCCATTCTTTGTGTTATTTTCAGTTTCTCTACAGATGTTTTTATAAAATACCTAAAGATGTTACAGTTAACATAAAATGCAAAATACCACAGATGAAAACCATGCTTGTTTTCTGAAAACAAAATAAATTTTGATACTATAGCATACATAAATATATGATTTCTATTTACAGCATAAATTAAAGTACACTTACATCACAATTTCTTTTTCATAAGTATATTTGAAAGGCTTTGACCTTGGAATTGTTCCTTCAGTACCCTGAAATATAAACATATCATCAAAATACATTAGACAATCATAGTCCTCGGAAATTTTAAAATGTCACATTTATTGTGAGATATCAGTTCTACACATGTTCAAAGTAGCAAGTAAATACACTATTCAGCATCTTCGGCTCAAACTAAGAAAGATAAAACTCTTCCAGATATAGAAACAGAACATAAAGTAAAAATATTTTTATCAATATCAATTTAATTTACATAAATATTTAAATATCTGCCATTCTATATTCTTTTTTACACCATCATCATCAAATTCCTGACATGTACTCTCCAGGGGTGTACAGGATATGATAGTACTACATGAAAAACTTACATCATTACTAACTTCTAAGGCACTTTTTACCGTATCAATCCACCTATATCTTGGTCTTCCTTTGGGTCTTTTTCCTACCAACCTGGCAGAGAACACTTGTTCTGCTAATCTTTCCTTTTTCTATTCTGTTTAAGTGACCATACCACCTAAGACTACCTCTGCTAACAATGTCAAGTTCTTTCCTAATATCCTCATTTTTAATATGACATTGTCATTGATGCCACTAATCTTTTTCAGGACTCTCATATCTGCAGTCTCTAGTCTTTGTTCAAGTGTTTTATTTCTAACCCAGCTCTCAGATCCATAAGTTAAAATTGGTTTGAACACTGTATACAGCTAATTTAGTCTTTTGGCTAATTTCTCTCTTATTCCATATAAATTTATTCAGTTGACTTCAAACCATACCAGCTTTGTTGATTGTGTTGTCTATTTCCATATTTAATTTACCATCTTCATTAACAATTATTCCTAAGTAGCTGAAATGTTTTACTTGTTCTGTAGGTTCTCCATTCACAATGCATTTGATATTTTCAATGTTTCTGCCTATTTTCATCGTCTTTGTCTTGTTATTGCTGACCTTCACCATATCTATTATGACCGTTATTCAATTTAGTCAGGGAATCTTGCAGACTTGTAGCAGATTTATTTAGAAGTATAACATTCATCTGCATAAAGCAAACAGCTGAGATTAACGTTTCCAATTTTGATATCAGATTTAATACCACTTTCCTTCATAATTTGATCCATATAGATAATGAATAATGTACATTATTTATTATCTATATGGATCACAGAGGGGGTAATGTACATCCTTGTCTGACTAGATTTAACATTAAACCATCTTCAGTAGTTCCTTCAATTCTAACTGCTGACTTACAACTCAAATAAAGACTAAGTAATGCTTGATATAATGCCCCACTGACACCATACAACTGTAGTGTTTTGAACACTTTTCCAGATCTACAAAATTTAAATACAGATCTTTGTTATATTCCCATGATTTCTCAACTATTTGTCATAAAGTAAAAATCTGATCCTGACAGCCTCTATTTGGCCTGAATCCAGTTTGTTCTTCACCAAGCTTCCCTTCCACAATCCTTCTCAACTGTTTCTCAAGTATACCTGCATATATCTTACCAGGAACACTCAGTAGAGAAATTCCTCTGTAATTCTCACATTCAGTTTTAATTTCCTTTTTATATATGGGTACTATGAGATCTCTACTCCAATCATCTGGAATTCATCCCTCTGTCCAGACCTCCTGAACTATGCAATGCAGCCACTGTACTGTTGTAAAATCTCTTATGGTGAAATAAAGAAAATTATTTTCACCTATATTGATTTTACATAGGTCATAAAATATACAAAATTAGAAGTGTATATAACCCGCTTTAATGTATTAAACTTTGTATTATATTGTGAAAATAACTGAATGTAGAACTACAAGTGTATGTAACTAAAAAATTAGACAAGATTATGCTAGTGAGCTGAAGGTGAACAATAATCTCAGGTCACTGAAATATAGGAGTTTTGCTGCCAAGACCTAAAGTAAGAGGAGGTGAGGTCAGGGTGCTTCCTGAAAATCCAGGAAGTTTGGATGGTAAGACAAGGGATGTCGAATGATATAAAAGGCTGTGATTGATGGGCAAAAGGGGACTTTTTTTTTTTTGAATTTTTCTGGAGTCTTGGGAGGAGAAGAGTTGGGAGTCCCTCGAGGGAGTCGTCCAGGAGATACCATGTTCAAAGGAACCTTCCGAGATGTTCTTCGCCGAAAGTACCGATCCACATGCATGCTAATATGCTGCAACTGGAGCAGTTCCTAACATAGCCGAAGAACTATATTACTTTTCCAAAGGAAAGAACTTGCAAGATGGCAACCATCGAATAGTACCCAATCGCAGCCATTTTGTTGGAATGAGCCAGCAGAACTCACCCATACCCCCCGAAAATCCTAGGACTTGAGAAGATACTGAGAGCTAGTAAGAAGATTGCTCTATGTTAAATATCCAAGATTGTTTGTGTATATAATTGATGCTAGTCCTGTTTAATCAATTGTATTACGTAGCAAAGAAGTTAGAGAGCCGAGCATTAGTCTGTATGTGCATAAAGGAATGGTATAAGTTTGTATATTACTTATGTTAACTAATGAATAGAAAGTGTTACATATAATTTGTCTAAATTTTTAAAAAATTGAATGTAAGGCTACACATGCTAAGGACTTTCACGTGACAAATAAGTTGAATGTGAGATTTCTTTGTTTAATGTCTCGAGTGACTAGCTTTACTTCATAAATTGTGACTCAAGCACGTGATATACCCATTGCTGTTTGTAAAATATTTGCCTCAGTTAAAATAAACATGTTTAGTTTTGTAAATAGCTTGCCTGATCTTTGTTATCCAATGCACTGTCTCACAAAAAACTAATCAGACCTGTGACCAAAGTAAAGTAACCGCCACGACTGTACAATTCAGAGTTGCTTGAGATTAATGAACAAGGAGTTCTTATATGTGCTTAGCAGAAAAAATTCTCATGTTTGTAAAGACTAAAAAATTTACAGAGTCCTTGATGGCGCAGTCAGTTGTTAACTAATATAAATTTTTCAACAACTATCAAACATGAGTAGCAATCTAAATTGAGGACTTGTCCTTAACTAAAGGTTTTTCTTTACTTAAATTAAGGGGATATTAAATCCCACATAGTTTTAAAACCGAATAAGAAACTCAAAGATTGGAATCAGAGAGTTTCTTGCCGAATATAGTAAACTATAAAGTATCGGCGAACACTTAGCGTGAGCTAATGCAAGTGATCCTAGTACGTAGTACAATACCGGATGACTTGTTGCAAAGGTGGGGAAAGTTCAGATCGCTAAGTGTTTGCCGATACTTTATAGTTTACTATATTCGGCAAGAAACTCTCTGATTCCAATCTTTGAGTTTCTTATTCGGTTTTAAAACTATGTGGGATTTAATATCCCCTTAATTTAAGTAATGTTTTCATTGCCGAAATGAAGCTTATTAGCTCTTTATAGTTAAGTAACTTAATGGTTGCACCTGTCTGGAAACTCGTATCGCAGAGTATATAAGTTCTTTTCGCTATACACTTTGGTATTAGGTCTAGCTACTCACTGATGAAGCTTCAAAAAAGGCTGTTTCTTATTCGGTTTTAAAACTATGTGGGATTTAATATCCCCTTAATTTAAGTAATGTTTTCATTGCCGAAATGAAGCTTATTAGCTCTTTATAGTTAAGTAACTTAATGGTTGCACCTGTCTGGAAACTCGTATCGCAGAGTATATAAGTTCTTTTCGCTATACACTTTGGTATTAGGTCTAGCTACTCACTGATGAAGCTTCAAAAAAGGCTGAAACCTGTCTGGGTAGTGACCTCCCTCCATAATGTAATAACAGCATACTTTTCCTAGGAAATGTGTTTTTACATTATGGAAAATACCTAAGAATAGCGATCTGAACTTTCCCCACCTTTGCAATGAGTCGTCCGGTATTGTACTACGTACTAGGATCACTTGCATTAGCTCACACTAAGTGTTCGCCGATACTTTATAGTTTACTATATTCGGCAAGAAACTCTCTAATTCCAATCTTTGAGTTTCTTATTCAGTTTTAAAACTATGTGGGATTTAACATCCCCTTAATTTAAGTAATGTTTTCATTGCCAAAATGAAGCTTATGAGCTCTTTATACTTAAGGTTTTTTATTTATTTTACGATACTATCACGTATAAGGGTATACCTTACAATGTTGGTGTGTGTGGGGGGGGGGGGGTAGTAAGTTAAGTGGATTACAAGCGAACTAAGGTCAAGTAATAGTATCAGATGTGAGTTTTAAGAGTATAACATTTTAGGAAAGGATAGAGGTTAATGTCTCCGAAGGAATTTAACATAAGTTCAAGCAGACACCGATATCAGTGTAAAGGGAGGGAGGAATTCATTAATGATAAGAGTAACTAAACAATGAAGATGAAATTACATATAAAACAAAGATAATTACAAATGGCGCAGTTCGACATCACAAATTAAATAAATAATAATATTATCTACACTGTAAGACTTTTCACACATCACTTCCATACTTGAGCATTTGTGGTCGAATATTATCTACTTCCTTTCCACATTTCAGGCTTTTGATGGCTTTTTCTACTTCAAGTATGGATGTGTATTCCTGATTACATGCCTGTTGAATGTTTTTTACC
Organism: Typopeltis vanoorti; assembly: GCF_054136105.1. NCBI lineage: Eukaryota > Metazoa > Arthropoda > Arachnida > Uropygi > Thelyphonidae > Typopeltis > Typopeltis vanoorti. Next base: position 76,333,109 of record NC_143571.1, read on the forward strand.
ATTGTGCTGTCACTGATTGTTTCATTTGTTTTTTTGTTTGTTTCATTCTTTTACACATTAAATCCAAATGCCTGTTATTGGCCAAGTCAACGTCTCTTTCAGTAGACTGTTGCTAAACATAGCAGTTAATCATATCTTCATAATTTGTCAATGTTCTCTGACCCATATCTAATGGAAAAAACCTAATATTTTAGGAGAAATATCTTTCTAACTCAATATGAGACTCACCTGCTATGGAAACGCAAAGCATCTAATAAATATTTATAGCACATTCATGTCCTAGATGGGATTCAAACACAGAAACTTCCAATTAAAGGATACTGTCACTATCAATTGGGCCATGAATGGACTGGTGATGAACAACATATTAGAATAAGAATGTGTATTCACACATAAAGAAGTTTAATTAAAAGTAAAAATTATATACATTTTATGTCTCATAAACCATAGTCAGTGTTAAAGAATGAATAATTAAAAATTCCAAAGAACAATTTAAGTACATGCAGAATGGTATATGTGCAGACACTGCCCGCAAGGACTCAATTTACACGCTTTACCTTCTTTCAAAGTTAGTACAATGTGTTAGTTGCAAATTTTTTGGTAGAATTTTATTTGTAAAATTTTTGTGATGATATCATTTGATAATTGAATTAATGATATCAAAAAAATCTCAAATGCAATTTGAACCAATTTCAAGTTTTATACACACATCCACACCCACATTCAATGGACAAAACATTAGAGATATCTACCTAATAACATGTTGGTCCTCCTGTAGCATAAATAACAGCCTGCACTTGCCTAGGAATCAACTCCAACAGACGCCAGAGGTAATTCCAGCCATACCTGTTGCAGCATTGTCCATAACTGCATCTTAGACACTGGTCCTAGATACATGGATCTGATGTCTCGCTCTATGGTATCCCATAGAAAGAGAGATTCAATCAGATTTAAATCTAAGAACCTTGGAGATCACCACATAGTCTCTAATCGTATACCAATGTTGACAACTTGTCATCAGTCATTGCACCCAATGACGAGCTGTCAACAGTGGTACACAATTAGGGCATTGGCTCCAGAGCCCATGGTATGCAGGTGTTATGTCGTTGGTTTCTACTAATTTTCTATCTTTATTACCTCTATAATCGCTATTATCTATTCTATTGTCTAGCCTAAGAAATTTCTATCTAGGGTTATTTCCATTTCAGATACTAGCAAAATTTATATTATGCTGCGCCAGCCAGTATCCTATGACAGAAGAGATTCTTGCTCAGGGAAACAATCCTAGATCTTAAGGCATACACACATGGCAGTCGTGACCCATAATCTATTTTTATATACCTTCTAAATTCTTCCTGCTAAGGTTCTATTTTATAAGTGGTAATTTGATCTCGTAATCAGGCATGACTCAGGCATAAGTAATAAAACATGTTTCAATTTGAAATTTAAGACATGTACAACTAAGATGAATCATATATTCAAAAGATCTCAATCTCATACTAAATAAAGTTCATGCTAAGGAAGTTAATACATTCTAAGTTAGTCAAACACGCTAAGTTAGTTCCAAATTATTAATTAAACTAGATAAGGTAGAAAGCAAACACAATACCACATAAATTTATGATCCCTTTTCACATGCCACTCATTAATTACATATTATACATTCTGGTGTTACTCAATTAAAGAGTGGCATGTGAAAAGGGATCATAAATTTATGTGGTATTGTGTTTGCTTTCTGCAATCTTAATTTCACTTATCAAACTCAGTCATATTCAAACATGAGAATTGCTTCCGAACAATTCTTTTGTTCAGCGGAAACTAGCTAGTCCAAATAAGTATTCTCATTAAAGTTCTCTTATAAATTGTCAAGATCTTATAATTACACACAATTTTCTTTCTTCTAATACTTCCGAAACACATAATAAAGTTCTCTACATTACCGAATCCTTTCTGGAGGTCTAGTTGCTACCACATGTTGGTTCTGGTTACCTTCCGATTAGGCTGTCTCTGCACCTGGTATTGTGGTTACGTCGTCCTTGAACTACTGCCGGACATGAACATGTTTCTGCCGCATCTAAGGGGACCTTCTCCGCTCCTTCCGATGGGACATTCAGCGATGGCACAATTCTGCAAAGGCCAATAATTCATGAATGGCTCCGCGTGGAATCTCTTAGGCATCTCCAGGAAAAGGCCCGCTGTCCGACATCGCAGCACCTACGCTCCTCACTCTCACGAACCACCTGTCAAAACTCACCAAGCAGGAACCAGGAAAAAGAGCTCAATGTGGCACGCATCACCTTATACTTTCCTAAAATTGTGCATCCCCTTTTTGCTGGGGCTTTTCCACACGGCCCTTATTGTTTATGCGCTTAAGTCGATCCCTTACTCTCCCTTGGCTCTTTTCATGGAAAACGTGCTACCATTGCCTTCCGCGTAAGCCATTGCCTCCGGCGCTGCACTTGACTTGTATGGTTCACAAGCAACCTTTGGACTGCTACTTAATATCTGTCTGGTGATTTACAGTATACTAGATAGCTTAATGAGACCAATAATAAGCCAACATTTCTCTTATATAAATTCTCTAATTTGATTTAACAGTTACATTTTTATACAAATTACAGTTAGATACTCTTGGTTCTAAAAACTAAACCCTATTTTTTTTTCAAGTCACTTCAGTCCTTCGAATAAGCAAGAGTCAATGAAAATCTTCTACCACATGAACATGTTCACAAATATCCATGGAACAGTAGGATTTCAACCCACAGTCTGTTGGTTAGAGAGCTCAGCCAAATAGTCTGGTAGATGATTTTCAAAATACCAAACTAGCAGCATTTTAATATGAATCTTCTATGTTGTTGTTTAAAGGAGGACACATGTGATCTAGGAGTAATCGTTTAATAACTAAATAAAGTTAGTTAATTATTATTTCCAGATGTGTGCCAATCAGGCCAGCAAAGGCAATCTTTACAAGTAGTTGATGTTCTATGATTGTAGAAATATGCCTGCTTTCATAGTTTGTCATTTTTAGAACTTCATTTGCATGAAGTAAAGAGCTGAATTTACTATCCCTGATTTTTGATGTGGGTTTAATGCTGCTTTCCTTCATAATGTGATACTTAAAAATAATGAGTAACAGTGGGGATAACATTTGTCTTGCCTTACACCTGATTTGATATCAAACCATCTTCCTGTACATTCCTTAATCCCAGCTGTTAACTTATAACTTTAATACAGTCTACATATCCCTCTGCATAATGCTCCATTTACATCATATAATTCTAACATTTTGTGAATAGCTTTTCTCTTGATACATCATATTCTTTTCATCATTTATTCATGTATTAATAGATAAATTCATGAATGGCTCTGCATGGAATCTCTTAGGCATCTCCAGGAAAAGGCCCATTGTCCAACATCCCAGCACCTATGCTCCTCACTCTCACGAACCACCTGTCAAAACTCACCAAGTAGGAACAAGGAAAAAGAGCTCAATATGGCACACATCACCTTATACTCTCCTCTCCTGCATCCTCTTTTTGCTGGGTCTTTTCCACACGACCCTTATTGTTTATGCACTTAAGTCGATCCCTTACTCTCGCTTTGCTCTTTTCATGGAAAACGTGCTACTGTCACCTTCTGCGTAAGCCATTGCCTCTGGTGCTATACTCGACTTGTACGGTTCACATGTGACCTTTGGACTGTACTTATTACCTGTCTGGTGATTTACAGTATACTAGATAGCTTAATGAGTTTTTTCACTAATAAATCTCCTAGTCCAGATGGTATGCCTCCAATTATGCAAAACTTACTGACCTTGGCCACAGTCCATGGAAAGAAATGAAGACACTCACATGGTTGCTCTTGATATTTCCAAGGCATTTTATGTCAGACATGACTGTGGTCATATCTGACATAATGCCACAGTTGTTCTTAATACCAGCGAATACAATCGTAAAATGAACATTATCCTCCGTGATCGCGCTACCTACATCCCGCTAGAACACGACCCCACAAAAACACAAGTTAAGAAATTAAAAATCTTACTTAAAAAAGTAACCTCCTGGCCCCCTGACGTCACGAAAAAACTTAAACCTTTCTGCTCCCGTCCCCCCCCGAATATACAGTTTACCAAAAATACACAAACCCAATTCCCCAATCAGACCTATAGTAGATGCCACCAATGCACCTTGTTACAGACTGTCTAAACAGCTGGCCAACTCTCTGTCCCCCCTCACCGGAAATTCAGCTTCCTATATAAAAAACTCGACCCACTTTAAAGCCCTCACAGAAAATTTAACCTTGAACAATACAGACATATTAGTAAGCTTTGATATCTACTCTTTGACACTTTATCTCTCTTAGAAAACGTTTTCCCCTCTGACATCTTAGATCTCTTTTCCTTTGCCATCAACTCTGGGTATTTCTCTTGCAATAACAAAATCTACAAGCAGATAGAAGGAACTGCCACGGGTTCCCCCCTCTCACCCCCCCTTGTCAATTTCTATATGGAAGATTTCAAAAAACGAGCCATAGACTCAGCCCCACTCAAACCTTCTATCTGGCTAAGATATGTAGATGATGTGTTCTCCATTTGGCCTCATGGCCCAGACACGTTAGACTCCTTCCTCGGTCATCTCAATAGCCTACATCCAAGAATCCAGTTTACTATGGAAAAGGAAAAGAACAACTGTTTACCCTTCCTAGACACCTTAGTCATGCGCCTGCCTAATGATACACTTGCCTTCACTGTATACATAAAACCCACACACACAGGCAGATACATTCACAAACTCTCCCACCACCACCCCTCACAATAATATGGCATCATTAAAACCCTTACCAAGAGAGCCCACAATCTTTGTTCCAGTGGAACTGCCCTCACTACTGAGCTTAACCACATACACAGAACTTTCCTCTCCAATGGCTACAGCGAACACAGTATCAAAAAAATAATCAATTCCTCCCCCATTCCCCGTCCCTCTTGTCAACAAGATTTTAAAAATGCCATCACCATACCTTACATCCGAGGCACTTCGAAAAAATAGCCAAGATACTAAAAAAGTATAACCTACACACAGCATATAAGCCCTACCGCAAACTTGCTACCCTTATTCGTTCTACGAAAGATCAGCTCCCTCCTCTCTCTCTGCCTGGAGTTTACAAAGTACCCTGTTCCTGTAAGCTTGCGTACTTTGGACAGACAGGCAGATCAGCATCCATCCGCCTGGAGGAACACAAGTCGTACATCGTTAAACACAACTATGGACATTCAGGCTTGGCTGACCATGTTTTGGACACCACCCACAGAGTATCATGGAAGAAAACCACCATGCTCCACCACAGCAAATTCAAGAAAGAGAGACTTTTCTTAGAAGCAGCAGCAGCTCTCAGAAACCAACCAAATCTTAACAAATATGGTTGCATTAAGCTTCCGAAGATTTGGGAAACACTCATCACCAGAGGTCCCACCTTACATTCCAGGCCACCTACTACCGCCCTTAGAGGGCGCTCCACCTAGATAGGACTTTAGTGTCACCCACGTGGTTGGGCTTAGTATTGTAAGTTTTTTGTGTGCATGTTACATTAATTGTTTTTGTAATCCCCGTAGATGTCCTAGTGACTAGGACGAAATATAGGAAGTATTAAATTCTAATTTAATTCTTTTTGAGTGTTGTAAAAAATCCATTAAACCTCCAACATAATGACATAAAGGCCTTCTTACAAAGATTGTAGCTTTGTAAAAAAACTTTGTAGCATTCGAATGATTCAAACTTCAAGATCTTCCCTAACCTCTTAAATACTGATTTCCTCACCATTTTCAAGTGGGATGAGGATAATCTCGTGAATTTCATCGTTATCAACACATAGCCCTGACTTGTTTTGGGAAATAACACAGTCCTGTCTTATTTCACTCCTTTTTACTTTTGATAATGTTCTAATTTCCAGTCAAGATCAGTTTTCTCTTCATGGGTTCACATCAAGCTTTTCCTGGTACAAACACATCAAATCCATAGCTTCCTCAGCTTCCAAAAAACTTGTATTCTTTTTTTATTCAAACAACTGCTTCTTTCCCGATTAATTCATAACATTGTATAAACCTTAAATCTGCCCATTCGTAGAATTTTGTGGTCACGTTTGGGGTGGTGCATCCAAAACCTCTAAATACTTGATCTCCACTGGATACACAGAAAGCAATCTTTTTAACGGATAACCCCCCCCCCATCTCTCTCTCTCACACACACACCCTTCATTTACTTTCTCATATATGCTTTGTTTCTGCATGATGTCTTTTTACAGGTACTTTAAAAAGACATCATGCAAAAACCTGCTTGATGAACTGATCCCCTGAACTGGCTATACCATTCCTTTGCTTTCATCTATAATGTAACATAAGCAACCACTGATCAATATCTATACACAGTTCAACTCCTAACTTATTGAACCAATTTCTCATCTTCTTCCCATCTACCTGGAACAGTTTCTTTGGAACAATCTTCCCACACCATTTTCCCCAGTGAATAGACCCCCCCCCCAGCTTTTCAACATATGTTAGCTTCCTTCTTTCTCTCTAACCATTTACTCACACATACACAGCATTGATGTATTATAGGTTTTGTAATCTGTCTGTTGGGGGAGAGAATTGACAAAAAAAAAAACTGTACTGGAAAGACTTGGCACATACACACAGTATGAAAACTATATCATATTCATTTGAATCATTTTCCAAAATAAGTAAAAGCCAAGTAATCATCGGACATTCATTACTGAGTAATTTTTCAATTTTAACTAAACTCCATAGTGGCTTAAACATGTATACAAAATTGCATGCATCTGCATTCAAATTCTGCTTCTGATTAGTGATGGCAAAATATACATATAGTTTTCTTTAATGTGAATCCCACCTATTGTACATTAATACCATGGGTGAGTCAAGTTCATAGTCTTTTAAAATTTATTGATCACTAATAAAATGTATAATACTTACTGTTGTAATAGCTGTGCATCTCTGAAGTCTCGCAATATCACCACGCAAAACTATAAAAATTAAATGCCAAAATGGTAATCAGTAGTATTAAAGAAGATATCAGCATGATTACTTTCATTAATAAAGAAACTTTTTCAAGTCTAAGCAGCTTTCACTAATGTTTGCATTAAATTACAGTTTTACTGCACTTTCTAGAATTTAAAATATGGTAATTTTCGATCAACTGCTTCATTTAACCACTAAATTTATTTTATATATATATATATATATATATATATATACATATATATTTTCTTGAAATGTTGCAAATTTCATGCTGTCTTTCCTAAATTTATATGCTTTAAAGAAAACATAACAACTGAACGTGCGAAGAGAATCTATCATAAAGCTAAATTAGACCTACTGTCTGAAAGAATCTCGGATACTAAACGAACTCTCACATTTCTTTTCAATAAAAAAAGAACCATAGCTGAGAAACTGGAAGAATCTCTAGATAATGAAAGTTGGCATACCTTTAATACATACTGTGAATCTCAAGCAGCCAGAATACAATATAATAACAAAATAAATAAGTAAATTTGAAACATTAAAAAGATTACAAAATAATAGGAACTTCTCAAAACTACACATCAATATTGACAAAGTTGTTATCAACAAATCTTCTTATATACTTTCAGAAGTAGAAAAAAGCATCCCTAGTAAAGGTCTAAACTTTATTCCTTCCCAAAAATTAATACCAAAGGAGACACTACTTACAAAAATAGAAAAGCTACTTCTTTTCTCCTTCCACAAGATACAAATCTTCTATGTATTGAATCAATCTTTATTATCAATAACGCAAAACCACCTGCAGACAACATTACTTCAACTGAACGCAAAGCTATTATAAGTTTAAAAAACAAGAGATATAATCATCCTCCCTGCGGATAAAGGCAATGCAACAGTCATCCTCAACTATGTAGATTACCAGAATAAATTGGTAATCTACATAGTTGAGGATGACTTGAATTACTACATAATGATACCTACTCAATACTTGAGAGACATCCAAATCGCAAGCTTCAAAATCGTACAAATAACTTATTAAAAACAACAACTGAATTATCCCAAAACGTTCGTTTATCTCTACGCTCTCTCCATCCGTTAATTCCTCGCATATATGGTGTTCCTAAAATCCATAAAGAGAATACCCCATTACGCCCAATTGTAGAAGGTATCAATTCTCCTACGTACAAACTTGCAAAATATCTTGCCAAATACCTAAAACGTTTTTCAGGCAAATCACCATTCTTTATCAAGAACACTACAGAATTTGTTACATACATCAAGGATATTACAGTTAGTGAAGATGACATCATGGCTAGCTTGGACATAACTTCTTTGTTCACTAATGTCCCAACAGATGAAGTCCTAACATTACTCAAGGACAAGTTATCCAAAAAAATGTTAGCCTTGCTTACACATTGCATCAGGTTCGGTTACTTCAAATTTCAAGATAATATATACAAACAAAATCATGGACTGGCTATGGGTAATCCTTTATCCCCTGTACTCGCAAATATTTACTTAGAGGATTTTGAAAGCAAGGCTTTCAAAAAATTCTCCTCCTTTATTTTAACACCTCAAGTTTGGAAACGCTATGTGGATGATGTCTTTATTGTTTGGAGCCATGGACATGAATCCCTTATGGTTTTCCTTGAACATCTCAATAGCCGACATCAAAGTATTAAGTTTACTGCTGAGCTTGAAACGGATAATTCCTTGCCTTTTCTTGATGTCAAACTGACTCGCTCTTCTGGTAAAATCAAAATATCGATATATAGAAAGCCCACACGTACCAACATATATCTGCACAGTCAGTCCCATCATTTCCCTCCTCATAAGCTTGGAATAATTTCCACCTTGGGACATAGAGCCCGTTCTCTTCTTGATGACCCAAATGAACTTCTTACAGAAATAAACCATCTGAAAACTTCTTTTGAAGTTAATGGATATTCCAAGAGAATCATTGAAAAATTCCTTCTTAATCCTCCTAGACATCACTCAGAAGAAACAAATAGATTCAAAGGCAATATATCTATTCCTTACATAAGTACTGTTTCACACAAATTAGCAAAAGTTCTAAGAAAATACAATATCAGAACCTTGTTCACTCCACTTCCAAAAATCCGTTTCTTAATAAGTCACCCAAAACCTTGTCATCATCAACTCAAATACCCTGGTGTATATAAAATATTGTGTGATTGTGATATTCCTTATTTTGGGCAGACAGACAAATCTGTCGAATTGCATATGGAAGAACACATGAGGGATATTACTTACAGTGAGCCAGTGCATTATCAAGTCATATCCTTTTCTCAGCTAATCCTAATGATGAAAACTAAAGTCACAAAGTCTACTGGGAAAAATCTACTAACATCTTCCGTTGCAGTGACAAACTAGAGAGAAAAATTGTGGAATCTAGAGAAATCATCTTCAATCCTGTTCATCTATATAACAACTTGAGCTACAACCTCCCAGATAGTCATTCAGCTGTAATCATGTACTGGCGTTCACATGATGCTGCAAGCACGCACTCTCCCAACAAACGAAAGAACAGCTTCAAATACAATTACAACGTTTTCATGCTAATTATGTATAGAGACTGTCTATGTTGTTCATAGTCTTTTAACCTTCAATGTTTAATGTTTTTCTTTCTTTTATAATGTCACCTGAAGAAGGCTGTTACAGGCCGAAACTAGTAGTGTTTTTATATTAAAACCTTTTTACTTAAAGCTCGGTTCTACTCATTCTATTCTTCATAAAAATATATGTAAACCAAGTTAATGATCATTCTGTCATATATATATATATAATAAATAAATAAAATAAATAAAAAATAAATAAACAAACTGGACTATGTTATCTGTTTCTTTAAGTTAATAAACATGCTTTATTAATGTGATCATACTGGTTCTTAATCAGAAACTAACTATAAAACATCGTGTTCGTTTATCATAATATCTAGTATATCCTAGAATGGTATACAGAGAAATTGATAATTATAAATGTGTTGGTTCTAATTAACTATTTAATTATACTACTTCCATACAGGAAACCACAGCTGGTAAAGGAGTGCTTAAGGCTAACAGCCAAATAACTGGAATGAGACTTGCACATAGCCTGTAAGGAATGCAAAGAACAAGCCAGAACTTCTGACCCAATATTCAATCCTTTAATTCCCGTGGCAATACTAGGTATCTATTTAAATAATGAACACAATACAATTTGACAAGCTGATCAAATTGTGTTACGTATTTTCTTAAAGCACATATAAAAATATCATCATCATCAAATTCCTGCCATGTACCCTCAAGGGGTGTAGAGGATATGATAGTACTACATGAAAAAAATTACATCATTACTAACTTACTATCTACAATTTTCCTCCAAATCAGTCTGTTACTTGTCAAGGCTTCAACATCATCAGATCTTATATTTCTATCATCTAAGGCACTTTGTACCGTATCAATCCACCTATATCTTGGTCTTCCTCTGGGTCGTTTTCCTGCCAACCTGGCAGAGAACACTTGTTTTGCTAATCTTTCTTCGCCCATTCTGTTTAAGTGACCATACCACCTGAGATTAGCTCTGCTAACACATTCCTGAATGCTGACAATGTCAAGTTCTTTCGTAATATCCTTGTTTTTAATATGATATTGCCATTGATGCCATCATCTGTTCACGCCTATAATCTTTCTCAGGACTCTCATATCTGCGGTCTCTAGTCTTTGGTCAAGTGTTTCACTTCTGACCCAGCTCTCAGATCTATAAGTTAAAACTGGTTTGAACACTGTCTTGTATACAGCTAATTAAGTGTTCCGACAAATTTCTTTCTTATTCCATATGAATTTATTCAATTGACTTCCCACCATACCAGCTTTGCTGATTCTGTTGTCTATTTCTATATTTAGTTTACCATCTTCAGTAAAAATTGTGCCTAAGTAGCTGAAATGTTTTACTTGTTCCACAGGTTCTCCATTCACAACACAGTTGACATTTTCAATGATTCTGCCTATTTTCATTGTCTTTGTCTTTTTATTGCTGACCTTCATACCATATCTATTACAACAGCTATTCAATTTAGTCAGAGAATCCTGCAGACTTGTAGCGGATTTATTTAGAAGTATAACATCATCCGCATAAAGCAAAGAGCTGACATTAACATCTCCAATTTTGATATCAGGTTTAATACCACATTCCTTCATAATGTGATCCATATAGATAATGAATAACAGAGGGGATAATGTACATCCTTGTCTCACACCAGATTTAACATTAAACCATCTTCCTGTACTTCCTTCAATTCTAACTGCTGACTCACAACTCAAATAAAGACTAAGTATTGCTTGATATAATGCCCCATTGACACCATATAACTGCAGCGTATTGAATAGCTTCTCTCTTGGCACCTTGTCATATGCCTTTTCCAAATCGATAAAACTTAAATACAGATCTTTGTTATATTCCCATGCTTTCTCGACTATTTGTCGTAAAGTGAAGATCTGATCCTGACAGCCTCTATTTGGCCTGAATCCAGCTTGTTCTTCACCAAGCTTTTCTTCCACAATTCTTCTCACCCGTTTCTCAAGTATACTTGCATAGATCTTGCCAGGAACACTCAGTAGGGAAATACCTCTGTAATTCTCACATTCAGTTTTATTTCCCTTTTTATATATGGGTACTATGAGAGCTCTACTCCAATCATCGGGAATTCGTCCCTCTGTCCAGGCTTTCTGAACTATGCAGTGCAGCCACTGTAAGACTCTTATACCACCATACTTCAGCATTTCTGGTCGAATATCATCTACTCCTGCTGCCTTTCCGCATTTCAAGCCTTTGATGGCTTTTTCTACTTCAAGTATGGATATGTATTCCTGACTGCATGCCTGGTCAGTGTTTTTTATCACTGTGCTGTCATCACTGCTTGTTTCATTTAGCAGTTTTTCAAAGTAATTACTCCATACTTCAAGGATATCTTTTTCTCCTGTTTTCATTTCGCCTTTATCATCTCTAATTCCTTTTACAGCACCCTTTCCTCCATTCCTAAGCTTCTTCAACAACCTCCAGAATATTTTGCCACCTTCTTGATATTTATTTTCTATATTCTTGCCAAAGTCCTCCCATGACTTTTGTTTAGCTAGTTTTACACACTGTTTAGCTTTCTTACATTTGTCTCTGTATTCTGTAAGAGTAAAAGCTGACTTATTTGCCAGGAACTTTTGATATGCTTTCTTCTTTTCCTTCACTGCCTCTTTAACTTCCTGTGTCCACCAGGGAGTTCTGATTTTTTTATCCTTGCACACAACCTCACCACATGCCTCTCTGGCAGAATCAATCAATGTTTCCTTCAGAGTTTGCCACTGAATCTCCAAGGTTTGATTCCTGTTCTCAAACTCTTTCATTTTCTTTTCAATAATATTTCTGTATTTTAGTCTACAGTTCACATCTGAGAGCTGCTCAACTTTTATTCGCTTTAAAACTTTCTTACATGTTATTCTTTTCAATATGAAATTCAATTTTATCCTGCTCAAGACTAAATAGTGATCACTTCCAATTTCAAATCCTCTGTACACTCTGGTGTCCTGCACCAGGGAGAAAACATCACTATCAACAATAACATAGTCAATGAGACTTTTCTTATTCCTAGCCTCTTCTCTCCATGTGAATTTGTGCACATTTTTATGTTGGAATATGGTGTTAGTAATAACCAGTCCATGTCCTGAGCAGAAATCCAACAGATATTTGCCATTATTATTAGCTTTGCTCTTTTCTCCAAATTTTCCCAAAATATTTTTGTATGTCTCACAATCATTTCCTACTCTACTATTTAGATCCCCAACAAGGACCAACTTTTCCTTTTTCATTGTGTCAGTTGCTTTTTCTAAAGCCTCAAAAAATTCCTCCACTTCTACCTTAGTAGAACCTTCTGTGGGACCATAGGCACAAATAAGTCTCATTGTCCAGTTCCCTATTCTCATATTTGCCCACATTACTCTACTTGAGACTGACTGCCATTCAAGAAGATTAGCCTCGTATTTTGTGTTGAATACTATGGCTACTCCTTCTTTTCCTTGATTGTCATTGCCTGAATATAACATTTTGTATTTATTGCTCAGAAAGATCTCACCAGTTTTGGTCTTTTTTGTTTCAGTCACCCCTATTATGTCGATCTGGTACTTATCTAATTCCTCAGCTAGCTCCATTTCTTTGCCATTCAGGCTTCTTACATTGATAGTACCGATCTTTAACTCTGGTGATGTTGAGTTGGGGTTTGTTTTCAGATTTGTTCCAGTAGCTGACTTTTCGCTGTTCGCCCTGGTTCCCTGGCGAAAACAACGGGGGCCTTGTTTAACCGGGCGACGCCCCAGCCGGCATGAAATTTTGTCATGTTGTACCATCATTTTTTATTTTGGTTTAACCAATAAGAATACAATTTGGTCGGCTAAATCCCAAATTGCCAGCCCATCCTCGTTCGTTCAGTATCAAAGTAGATACCCAACAGGGTGCACCACGAGAAGGTGAGGATTGGACATTAGGTCAGAAGCCCTGGTCGGTTCTCCGCATTCCTTTAACGGCTATGTGGAGGTCTCCTCTCAGTTATACAGCTTTGACCCTTAAGCACCCCCCTTGTCATATGCCTTTCCCAAATCGACAAAACTTAAATACAGATCTCTGTTATATTACCATGCTTTCTCGACTATTTGTCGTAAAGTGAAAATCTGATCCAGACAGCCTCTATCTGGTCTGAATCCAGCTTGTTCTTCACCAAGCTTTTCTTCCACAATTCTTCTCAACCGTTTCTCAAGTATACTTGCATAGATCTTTCCAGGAACACCCAGTAGGGAAATACCTCTATAATTCTCACATTCCTTTTTATTTCCCTTTTTATATATGGGTACTATGAGAGCTCTACTCCAATCATCGGGAATTTGTCCCTCTGTCCAGGCTTTCTGAACTATGCAGTGCAGCCACTGTAAGTCTCTTATACCACCATACTTCAGCATTTCTGGTCGAATATCATCTACTCCTGCTGCCTTTCCACATTTCAAGCCTTTGATGGCTTTTTCTACTTCAAGTATGGATATGTATTCCTGACTGCATGCCTGGTCAGTGTTTTTTACCACTGCGCTGTCATCACTGCTTGTTTCATTTAGCAAATTTTCAAAGTAATTACTCCATACTTCAAGGATATCTTTTTCTCCGGTTTTCATGTCACCTTTATCATCTCTAACTCCTTTTACAGCACTCTTTCCTCATTCCTAAGCTTCTTCAACAATCTCCAGAATATTTTGCCACCTTCTTGATATTTATTTTCTATATTCTTGCCAAAGTCCTCCCATGACTTTTGTTTAGCTAGTTTTACACAGTGTTTAGCATTTTTGCATTTGTCTCTGTATTCTCTAAGAGAACAAGCTGACTTATTTGACAGGAACTTTTGATATGCTTTCTTCTTTTCCTTCACTGCCTCTTTAACTTCCTGTGTCCACCAGGGGTTCTGATTTTTCTATCCTTGCAGACAACCTCACCACATGCCTCTCTAGCAGAATCAATGTTTTCTTCAGAGTTTGCCACTGAATCTCCAAGGTTTGATTCCTGTTCTCAAACTCTTTCATTTTTTCTTCAATAATCTTTGTGTATTTTAGTCTACAATTCACATCTGAGAGCTGCTCAACTTTTATTCGCTTTAAAACTTTCTTACATGTTATTCTTTTCAATATGAAATTCAATTTTATCCTGCTCAAGACTAAATAGTGATCACTTCCAATTTCAAATCCTCTGTACACTCTAGCGTCCTGCACCAGGGAGAAAACATCACTATCAACAATAACATAGTCAATAAGACTTTTCTTATTCCTTGCCTCTTCTCTCCATGTGAATTTGTGCACATTTTTATGTTGGAACATGGTGTTAGTAATAACCAGTTCATGTCCTGAGCAGAAATCAAACAGATATTTGCCATTATTATTAGCTTTGCTCTTTTCTCCAAATTTTCCCAAAATATTTTTGTATGTCTAACAATCATTTCCTACTCTGCTATTTAGATCCCCAACAAGGACCAACTTTTCCTTTTTCATTGTGTCAGTTGCTTTTTCTAAAGCCTCAAAAAATTCCTCCACTTCTACCTTAGTACACCCTTCTGTGGGACCATAGGCACAAATAAGTCTCATTGTCCAGTTCCCCATTCTCATATTTGCCCACATTACTCTACTTGAGACTGACTGCCATTCAAGAAGATTAGCCTCGTATTTTGTGTTGAATAGTAGCCATAGTATTCAACACAAAATACGAGGCTAATCTTCTTGAATGGCAGTCAGTCTCAAGTAGAGTAATGTGGGCAAATATGAGAATGGGGAACTGGACAATGAGACTTATTTGTGCCTATGGTCCCACAGAAGGTTCTACTAAGGTAGAAGTGGAGGAATTTGAGGCTTTAGAAAAAGCAACTGACACAATGAAAAATGAAAAGTTGGTCCTTGTTGGGGATCTAAATAGCAGAGTAGGAAATGATTGTGAGACATACAAAAATATTTTGGGAAAATTTGGAGAAAAGTGCAAAGCTAATAATAATGGCAAATATCTGTTGGATTTCTGCTCAGGACATGGACTATTTATTACTAACACCATGTTCCAACATAAAAATGTGCACAAATTCACATGGAGAGAAGAGGCAAGGAATAAGAAAAGTCTCATTGACTATGTTATTGTTGATAGTGATGTTTTCTCCCTGGTGCAGGACACCAGAGCGTACAGAGGATTTGAAATTGGAAGTGTTCACTATTTAGTCTTGAGCAGGATAAAATTGAATTTCATATTGAAAAGAATAACGTGTAAGAAAGTTTTAAAGCGAATAAAAGTTGAGCAGCTCTCAGATGTGAGCTGTAGACTAAAATACACAAAGATTATTGAAGAAAAAATGAAAGAGTTTGAGAACAGGAATCAAACCTTGGAGATTCAGTGGCAAACTCTGAAGAAAACATTGATTGATTCAGCCAGAGAAGCATGTGGTGAAGTTGTCTGTAAGGATAAAAAAATCAGAACTCCCTGGTGGACACAGGAAGTTAAAGAGGCAGTGAAGGAAAAGAAGAAAGCATACCAAAAGTTCCTGTCAAATAAGTCAGCTTGTGCTCTTATAGAATATAGAGACAAATGCAAGAATGCTAAACACTGTGTAAAACTAGCTAAACAAAAGTCATGGGAGGACTTTGGCAAGAATATAGAAAATAAATATCAAGAAGGTGGCAAAATATTCTGGAGGTTGTTGAAGAAGCTTAAGAATGGAGGAAAGAGTGCTATAAAAGGAATTAGAGATGATAAAGATGACATGAATACGAAAGAAAAAGATATCCTTGAAGTATGGAGTAATTACTTTGAAAAACTGCTAAATGAAACAAGCAGTGATGTGAGCACAGTGGTAAAAGACATTGACCAGGCATGCAGTCAGGAATACATATCCATACTTGAAGTAGAAAAAGCCATCAAAGGCTTGAAATGTGGAAAGGCAGCAGGAGTAGATGATATTCGACCAGAAATGCTGAAGTATGGTGGTATAAGAGACTTACAGTGGCTGCACTGCATAGTTCAGAAAGCCTGGACAGAGGGACAAATTCCCGATGATTGGAGTAGAGCTCTCATAGTACCCATATATAAAAAGGGAAATAAAACTGAATGTGAGAATTACAGAGGTATTTCCCTACTGAGTGTTCCTGGCAAGATCTATGCAAGTATACTTGAGAAACGGTTGAGAAGAATTGTGGAAGAAAAGCTTGGTGAAGAACAAGCTGGATTCAGGCCAAATAGAGGCTGTCAGGATCAGATCTTCACCTTACGACAAATAGTCGAGAAAGCATGGGAATAAAACAAAGATCTGTATTTCAGTTTTGTCGATCTGGAAAAGGCATATGACAAGGTGCCAAGAGAGAAGCTATTCAATACGCTGCAGTTATATGGTGTCAATGGGGCATTATATCAAGCAATACTTAGTCTTTATTTGAGTTGTAAGTCAGCAGTTAGAATTGAAGGAAGTACAGGAAGATGGTTTAATGTTAAATCTGGTGTGAGACAAGGATGTACATTATCCCCTCTGTTATTCATTATCTATATGGATCACATTATGAAGGAAAGTGGTATTAAACATGATATCAAAATTGGAGATGTTAATGTCAGCTCTTTGCTTTATGTAGATGATGTTATACTTCTAAATAAATCCGCTACAAGTCTGCAGGATTCTCTGACTAAATTGAATAGCTGTTGTAATAGATATGGTATGAAGGTCAGCAATAAAAAGACAAAGACAATGAAAATAGGCAGAATCATTGAAAATGTCAACTGTGTTGTGAATGGAGAACCTGTGGAACAAGTAAAACATTTCAGCTATTTAGGCACGATTTTTAGTGAAGATGGTAAATTAAATATAGAAATAGACAACAGAATCAGCAAAGCTGGTATGGTGGGAAGTCAATTGAATAAATTCATATGTAATAAGAGAGAAATTAGTCGGAACACTAAATTAGCTGTATACAAGACAGTGTTCAAACCAGTTTTAACTTATGGATCCGAGAGCTGGGTCAGAAGTAAAACACTTGACCAAAGACTAGAGACCACAGATATGAGAGTCCTGAGAAAGATTATAGGCGTGAACAGATGGCATCAATGGCAGTATCATATTAAAAACGAGGATATTAGTAAAGAACTTGGCACTGTCAGCATCCAGGAATGCGTTAGCAGAGCTAATCTCAGGTGGTATGGTCACTTAAACAGAATGGGCGAGGAAAGATTAGCAAAACAAGTGTTCTCTTCCAGGTTTGCAGCAAAACAACCTAGAGTAAGACCAAGATATAGGTGGATTGATACGGTACAAAGTGCCTTAGACGATAGAAATATAAGATCTGATAATGTTGGAGTGATGACAAGTAACAGGCTGATTTGGAGGAAAATTGTAGATAGGAAATTATTAATGATGTAATTTTTTTTTTTCATGTAGTACTATCATATCCTGTACACCCCTTGAGGGTACATGGCAGGAATTTGATGATGACTATGGCTACTCCTTCTTTTCCTTGATTGTCATTGCCTGAATATAATATTTTGTATTTATTGCTCAGAAAGATCCACCAGTTTTGGTCTTTTTTGTTTCAGTCACCCCTATTATGTCGATCTGGTACTTATCTAATTCCTCAGCTAGCTCCATTTCTTTGCGATTCAGGCTTCTTACGTTGATAGTACCGATCTTTAACTCTTGTGATGTTGAGTTGGGGTTTGTTTTCAGATTTGTTCCAGTAGCTGACTTTTCGCTGTTCGCCCTGGTTCCCTGGCGAAAACAACGGGGCCCTTGTTTAACAGGCGACGCCCCAGCCGGCATGAAATTTTGTCATGTTGTACCATCATTTTTTATTTTGGTTTAACCAATAAGAATATAATTTGGTCGGCTAAATCCCAAATTGGCAGCCCATCCTCGTTCGTTCAGTATCCAGGTAGATACCCAACAGGGTGCACCACGAGAAGGTGAAGATTGGACATTAGGTCAAAAGCCCTGGTTGGTTCTCCGCATTCCTTTAAAGGCTATGTGGAGGTCTCCTCTCAGTTATACAGCTTTGACCCTTAAGCACCCCCATATAAAAATATCATAGTACAAATAATCCAATGTCATGCAAATTGGGTTGCTGCCTGGTTAAAACAAGGCACCTGATGCTTTATGTCATGGAACTGGGGTCAACATGAAAGGTTAACTACTGGAACAATTTCAAACTTAAGAGAAATGAAGACAGCTTTCATCAACATGATGTGTTACCAAAACAAATAAGACTAAAGAGGATACTTCTACATAATAATTATATGATGAATTTCAGGCATTGGTGATCAGAGGAGTAGTTGTAATATTCCACACTCACCCTAAAGAAAACTTCTTCTTCTTAAATGGCAGGCAATTTCAAGTAGTTAAGAAAATCTCAAAACAGGAAATTGGAAAAGGAGATATAATTGTTGTCCCACAGAAGGTTTTGGTAGAGAAGAAAAGGAATTTTTCCAGCCTTGGAAGAGGGTACATAACAAAGAAAAACATGGTTTCTTCTAAACAACAGTGAATGAAATGAATCCCAGGCATACAGAAATGTTTCAGGACCAAAAAAGGTCAAAAGTTAAATAACTGACAGAAGAATTTTTTTTTTTTTTTTTTCAGGAAAAACTTTAGTTTCCAAAAATCCCCACATATCTCTCATCATGATTTTTTTACTTTAATTTTGGGGAAAAAAAAAGTGTGTCATATTTGAGTAAATATGGTATAGAGGATTGGAAATAGGAAGTGATCATATTTAGCTTTGAGCAAGATAAAAATAGTATTACTTAGAAAGAAAGATGTCTTGAAGGTTCCTAGAGGCAAAATCAGAAGAAAATACTGAATAATCTAGATAGAGAAACATGACTTATGCATTAGAACTTCATAGTAGGCTTAAGAAGAGGAAGCGTCAGTCCTGGAAAACAAAAACATAAAAAAAAACCTTCTGGTAAGTCAGTATATGTCCACTCCCCTAGAGAATCCAGTGGAAAATATAAGAAAGGTATGTGAAAAGTAGCTAAACAAAAGTCACAGAAGCACTCTGCAAAGAATATAGAAGACAAATATCATTACGATGGCAATATGTTCTGGAAGCTATTGAAAAGCTTAGAAATTAAAAGTAGATTACTACAAAAGTTATGAGAAATAAAGACAATGTACAAACTGAAGATAAGTATATTCTGAGCTTCAGGGAGGAAAATTCTATTTGTCTGTGCTCAAAAACCAGTTGAACAAAGGCTTAGAAAAAGCTCCTCTAGTTAATAAATAGAACTGAACTTAGAATCATCTCTCTTCCAGCCTAGAGCTATAGTAGATGCAAATATGCTAATTATAGTATTTAGTTTTGATTGGTACAAACACTTGACACATTATACGAAATATAATTGGACAAAATGTATCAAATCTTAAGGTTAAAAAAAAAAAAAAAGAAAGAAAGAAAAAGAGAAAATGTGGAAAGTCAGTAGATGATACAGCTAATTCCCATTATGGCAAACCCTATATAACAAACTACTGAAAGAATCCTGACCAAACCCCATAACATGGCTCTTACAAGTTTGACATAGTGAAAGTTGATGATATAAAAGTTTTACACTGATTACACAACATAATTAGAAAGTCAAATTCCAAATTACTGGAGCAGGGCTCTATCACTTATCTATTGAAAAGAGAAATTAAAAAAAAGTGCAAGAATTACAGAGGACTTGCCTTATAGAGAGTAATGGTTAAGATTTATTGCACTGTATTTCAGAAGATGCTAAAAAAATTGCCAAAGAGAAACATGGAAAGAACAAACTGGATTCGGGGTCATGCAGTAGTTATCAGGAACAGATTTTTCACAAGAAATTCAGTCAACTCTCACTATAGTAAACAATATTACAACAAATTTGCTCACTATACCAAACTAACAAAAAAAAAAAAAAAAAAAAGCTCTGGCCAAATCCCCACAAGCATACTACCATTCAAAGGAAATTCAACACAGCAAGCTATGCACTATAATAACTCATTCCTGTGATCCTGAAAAGTTCATTGCAGTAATATTCAATGACATCATAAGGATCTGCAATTAAAATTATTACATGTGACAGACAGAAGAACATATAATGAGACTCATGAACCATGTGACATGCACTATTTGGCACATTACAGAACATCTTGGCTCACCTTCATTTAATAAACTTTATCCCCATCAGCTGTTATTATATGCATATTTCTGTATTATATATATATATATATATATATCATCATCATCATATATTAATACATGAATAAATGATGAAAAGAATATGATGTATCAAGAGAAAAGCTATTCACAAAATGTTAGAATTATATGATGAAAATGGAATATTATGCAGAGGGATATGTAGACTGTATTAAAGTTATAAGTTAACAGCTGGGATTAAGGAATGTACAGGAAGATGGTTTGATATCAAATCAGGTGTAAGGCAAGACAAATGTTATCCCCACTGTTACTCATTATTTTTAAGTATCACATTATGAAGGAAAGCAGCATTAAACCCACATTAAAATTCAGGGATAGTAAATTCAGTTCTTTACTTCATGCAAATGAAGTTCTAAAAATGACAAAACTATGAAAGCAGGCATATTTCTACAATCATAGAACATCAACTGCATTCTTAATACAAAACCTAGATAACCAGTAGCATATTTTAAGCACAGCTTTTAGGGAAGATGACAAATTAAATATTGAAGAAATCACAGAATAAACAAAGCAGGTACATCAGTGAATCTGATCCACAAAGGACTGTAAACCTACAGTATATTAGTATTAGAAGCCACAAGTGAGCTGAAAGATAATTCAGAACAGTTAGATAATCTTGGTTCTAGAGACTAAACCCTATTTTTTTTCAAGTCACTTCAGTCCTTCGAATAAGCAAGAGTCAATGAAAATCATCTACCACATGAACATGTTCACAAATATCCATGGAACAGTAGGATTTCAACCCACAGTCTGTTGGTTAGAGAGCTCAGCCAAATAGTCTGGTAGATGATTTTCAAAATACCAAACTAGCAGCATTTTAATATGAATCTTCTATGTTCTTATTTAAAGGAGGAAACATGTGATCTAGGGGTAATCATTTAATAACTAAATAGTTAGTTAATTATTATTTCCAGATGTGTGCCAATCAGGCCAGCAAAGATAATCTTTACAAGTAGTTGACCAAAAATTATAGAACACATATATGAGAGTTCTGAAGGAAAATAGGGGAGTGAACATGGCATCAATGGTAAAAACCATATTATAAATGAAGATATAAAACAAGAGCAAACTTGATATCATTAGCATTCAAAGAACACGAGCAGAGTAAATCTAAGATAGTCTGTAATAAATTTAGTTTAATCCTTTATCCCAGTGAGAGCAAACAAAGTTTGCTCTCACTGGGATAAAGGATTAAACTAAATTTATTATAGTCTAACCGAGTGAAAAATAAACTTTCAATAAGATAGTCTGGTTATTTGAACAGAATGGGAGGATATAGTTTAGCAAAACAAATGTGATGCCAGAATGAAAAAAGACCCAGAAAAAGATTAAGATAGATACTAAAATATCATCAAATTGAGGTAAACTGATCGTATTAGTATTTTGTTATAAGTAATGCCTCATATGACTGAATATTGGAGACCTGACAAATTTGGTTAGTTAATTTGTTAGAAAACTGTTAAAAGGAAGCTAGAAATAATGTAAACTTAATTCTGCCATTATCATAGTATCCCATACATCCCTTGAAGGTAATCAGGAAATTATGACAAATGCTGAAAATAAATGTGCAAAGAATGTAAAAAAAAATGTGGTCTCACCATTCATCAGCACTGTTTCTGCAATATCATCAGCATTATGTCCTAGAAGAACATGAATAAATTAATATTTTAGTAAGGTTGGATAAAAACAACAACAGCTAAAAGAAAAAAAAAAGTACTGGATATAACTTATACCTATAAAACTGATGTTCTCAAATAGAACTAAATTAAGAGTATTAATTGATAAAAAAATAAATTATTCATAAAATTTTTGATAAATTAACTAAATTTATCAGAAAATAGATTGTTACCTGTAACAATTTTATCAACACCTAGCATAACTGCACCCCTATCCAACGCTTGCCGTCTAAACACTCCACAAAATGTACCTGTACAAGGAAACATGAATATTAGCCCAAGGGCACTAAATAGAACATCAGTGAGATTGTTACTTATGGATGAAGAGAGGCACTTATGTTTAGTTTGAAAAATTAACTTAATTATGCAACAAGGATATTTGCAAATGTTCTATTATCCAATCATTATGGACAATTTTCTTTCCTTTAGAGATACACAGTGATCAGCATTCATTTCAGACAAATTATGGAAACTAAAACCATGTTAGAAATAATTACTTGAATTTCTCGATGTTTCGACCTTTATATTAAGGTCGAATCTGGAGTATACACATACAGGGTGTTCGGGATAAATTTGACATATTTATAATTAATTATATTTTTCCGTAAGTTACATGTATTAACACACACTTCTCTTCATTTAAAAGTTTGGACCCTTCTTCATTCATATACAAGATGTCAGAAAGGATGGATAGCTGGAACCCACCTGAATCATGGAAGAGAATAACTTGTATCATGATGATTCGTGCCCGCCATCAAAATAAGGATATTACGACTGCTGCCCAATGCTCCCTGAATACAGTAAAAACAATCAGGCATGAACTAGAGACTTGCAATGGTGACTACGAGGATGTAGCAAGAAGAAAGATCCCTAGCAGACGATCTGATTGCGTTCGTACAGCAGAATTCCTCGCAAATCTGCAGGAACAGGTGTTGAAGAACCCTGGCATTGGAATTCGGGCTTTGTTCGTGGAGTTGCTAACTGTAGTCAAGCCCTGGATAACAAGGGTAGCCAATGGTAGGCCGTATGTATGGCAGCAGGATTCGGCCCCTTGCCACACCTCTGGGAAAAGTCAAAAATGGTTGTCTGAAAATTTCTACGACTTCACCAGTCCAAATGTTTGGCCTCCAAACTCCCCAGACCTTAACCCCATGGATTATTTTGTATGGGGCGCAGTTGAAAAAGACACCAATCGCACTTCCAGTAATACAAAAGCCCAGTTAATGGATAAAATTAAAACAGTTTTTGCGGCCCTTCACAGGGAGACTGTAGCATCAGCTTGTTCGAGGTTCCGAAGCAGAATTGAAGCTGTGATCGATGCTAATGGTGGTTATTTTGAGTAAATCTTGTTGATAGTATTGTAATTAACTCTGCCTGTAATGTTTTTTTGTCAATTCATTAAATTTAATAGATACAAAGAAGATTTTCGTTTTCCTTACGAAACTGTCAAATTTATCCCGAACACCCTGTATATATACAGAGACAATGATTTGATCAATCGTTATTCTACTGGCCTGACATCTAGTGGGGAAAAAACTACATCAAAGCTATATTCTATTTATGACATCATCAGAGAACAAATTCATATAGATAGTTTTATTAAAGCAAAAGTGGTGTGCTAATTTAACATGAGAGTTGTTATATTAGAGTTAAGATCCTGGATTACTTACAGTCCTATTTATAATTAATTCTTGGACAAAAAGGTTATGTGAGTAGAATATGTGTCTTTCATATTCTTGGGATTTTTAGCCCATTGTTATTGTTAAGATTAGGGTGGTTAATAAGAATTTCACAAGCCTCCTTAAATTTATATTTATACCACATTTTAGTGTGATAACAAC